>NW_014011283.1:6061-10009 GCF_000611645.1 Monoraphidium neglectum
AACCTACTCAGTCGCCCACCCACGCCCCTCCCCTCTCTTTCTTCCATCTCGACCCCCAAATCTTCATTTGAAAACCCCGCCTCTTGCGATCACCGACGCCCGGCCCCTCAAAAAGCTCACTCCTCCAACCGCCGACGCCCGCAGTTGCGGACAACCTCCTGGAAACAGAGGACCTCGTTTCCCTGGACAACGGCTGCGTCTGCTGCTCCCTTAGAAAGGACGTCGTGAAGGCTCTGGCAGAGATCGAGCGGCGCAGCAGGCAGCGAGAGAAGCGGGTCGACCAGGTGCGAGGCGCGGGGCTGCGCCTTGGCGCGGGGCGGGGCGGGGCGGCGCCGGCATGCGTCGCCGCCCCCGCCGGCTGCAATGCGGGGGGTGCATGTGCGGGCGGCTGGATCTCTCGAGTGGGGCGGCGCGGGGCGGGGCGGCGTTTGGGCGGGGCGTTGGTGCTCCTGCGCCTTGCACATGTTGTGGAGGCGGTACCGCAGGGGGACCCTCCGACCCTACCCTCCCATGCGGGCGCTCAAGCCGCCTCTCCCCCCCCCAAAGGCTGCCCACTTCCCACGCGTCTGTGCCCCGGCCCGTCCTCGCGGGCTCGAACGCCCCTCACTCCCACTGACGCCCCGCAGCGTGGCGGCCGAAACTCCCGCGGCCCGCGCACGCACCAGCCACTGCACCCACCCGCGTCGACCGCCGCATGACGTCACCAACCCCGCTCACCAACCCCGCTCCCCAAGACCCGCCGACCCCACCCACAGTCACGTTTTTCCGCTCGGCCCAGCCGGCCATACCCGCCCAAACCCTCGCCCCCCCCTCGCTTCAATCCCTGAACCCCCTACACACGATCCACCCACGCCCTCACACTCTCATTCACACACACACACACACACACACACAAACGCAGGTGATCCTTGAGACCACCGGCCTCGCCGACCCCGCCCCCGTGGCGTTCACCTTCTTCGCAAACCCCTGGATCGCCAGCCGCTACAGGATCGATTCAATTGTCTGCGTCTGCGACACGCAGTACGCCCTGCAGGTGGGCTTCAGACGCGCGCGCACGCCCTCCCGGCCCGGGGCCGCGTCCGGCCTCAGCAGGCGGCGCCGACGGGCGGCCGGCAGCGGCGCCCGAAGCCCCGCGCGCCTCGCGACGCCGGGCCGGGGGCGCCGCGTCGTGCGCTGCGCCGCGCCTGCACATCGGTAAGCGCTGGCCCTCTCCCGCACCTCCCTACCCTCTCGGCCCGACCCCGATGCCCCGCCCTCACAAGCGGCCTGGCCTCTCTCCAAACCCCCCGCGCCCCGCCCCGCAGCACCTCGACCCCGCCTCCGCCCGCGACGCGCCCGGCATCGCCAACGAGGCAGCGCAGCAGCTGGCGTTCGCCGACGTCATCCTGCTCAACAAGATCGACCTGGTCAACGAGGCGCAGCTGGAGCGCGTGCGGCGCATCGTGCGGGACATCAACCAGAGCGCGCGGCAGATCGAGTGCCGACTCAACCAGGTGCGTTGAGCCTCGTTTATCCCAGAGACTTGGGTTTCGGGCCGTGGAATCGCTTGGTGTAATCGTGTTTGCCGCCCTCGACAGCCCCACCCGCGCGGTGCCCTCGCTGCTTCCGTCGGTCAAGCGAGGCGTCCCCCTCGGAAGAGCGCCTGCAGGGTCTCAAACCCGGCCGCAGCGCGCGCCTCGGCTCGCGCCGCGCGCTGCTGCCCCGCCCCGCACACCCGCCTCGCACATAACGGTGACGTAACAACCCGCGCCGTCGTGCGGCCGCAGGAGGGCGGGCGGCCGCAGCTGTCTGATCTCCTCGATACCAACGCCTTCAGTGTGCACAAAGCCCTCAAGGTGGGCACAACGAGGTTACCTCTCCTGCGCTTGTGCAAAGTCCGAGGTTGCGCGGGCGATGTGATCTGGAAGGCCCCTGTCACCGCCGCAGGGCTCGCGGCTGGCCGCGCTGCGGGTCGAGCCGCCCGACTCTTCGCGTGTCGAAAGGGCGCCACTTTTTGGCACGAATACTGCGGTCCTTGGGCATGCCGATGACGACAATGAACATCCCTCATGCCGCCTGTTGATCGGCACCCACGCAGGTCGACCCTTACTTCCTCGAAATCGACAACGGCGCCGAAGACCCCCCTGCCGACGGCGGCGCGGGCGGCGGCGGCTGCGAGCAGGCGGATCCAAGCCGCAAGGAGGGCGGGGCCGGGGCCGAGGCGGGGGCCGAGGGCGGCGCGCAGTCAACTCTGGCGGAGGCTGAGCGGCGCGGCGCGATGGCGGCGGCCGTGGCGGCGCAGCAGCAGCAGCACAAGCAGGACCAGCAGCGGCGGAAGCTGCGGCAGCAGCAGCAGCGCGCGGCGTCGCAAGAAGAGCAGGAGTGTTCCTCCGCCGCGACGTTCACGCAGCTGCCCTCGGCGCACGCCGCGGCCATCGCCGGCGCCGACGACGGCGCGCCCGCGGAAGTGGCGACGCCGGCGGCGGCGGCGGGCCACGAGCAGCAGCAGCAGCAGCGGTGCAAGCGGGCTGCGCAGGGGGACGCATCGGCCGCGGGGGATGCCGCGGCGCCCACAGGGCAAGAGGTGGATCGGGCGTCGAAGAGGCGGCGCAAGCACCTGCACGACCTGGCTGACATTGGGAGCGTCGGCATCGTGGCGCATGGGGCGCTGGACGAGTACCGCTTCAACATGTTCATGTGGGTGGGATCTGTGATCTGAGGCCCCTCGGGTGACCTGGGCGGCCAGTGGCGATCTGGGCGGGCCGGGAACGATCTGCGGAGGTCGGGGCCCCAGGGAATGCGCAGGAGTTCGTTTGCCTGCTGACCGTGTGAGTGGCCGCGTGAGGTGGGTGAAGTGCTCGCGACAGACACCGGATGGGCGGCTGCCGGCCCACCGCCCGCTGGTGGCCTCTTCGCTTGCTGTGCGCGGGCACCCTTCTGACCCCGTCCTGCGCCCGGCTGCCCTGCGGCTGCGTCATGCTACTCACCCAGGCGGGACCTGCTGACCGAGAAGGGCAAGGACATTTACCGCTGCAAGGGGGTCCTCGCGGTGCACGTGAGTACCCAGGAAACACCCCTCGCCGCCCCTCAGCAACGCCGACCCACCCACAGGCCCCGACCGCCGGGCTGCGCCGCGCCTTTGCCTGCGTCCTGCCGGGGGCCCCCCTACCGGCGCCGCTGCTCTAGCGACTGGCAATTGGCGGGCCGAACGGCCGCAGCTATGACGTCTGAGCCTTCACGCCTTCAACCCCCACTCCCCAAAACTTACAATCCTGGCCTTCGATCAACAACCTACCCCCCCCCCCCAGGGCTATGGCACCCAGAGGTTCGTGTTCCAGGGAGTCCACGAGACGATCTGCTACGGCCCAGGGGAGCGGCCCTGGGCGGAGGATGAGCCCCGGGTCAACCACATCGTCTTCATCGGGCGCGGCCTGGACCGCAAGGCGCTCATGATGGGGTTCAGGTGCGCGGAGATCTGAGATCACGGGATACCGAGACCCGAGGCCTTGGGGCGTGATGCGCGGCACAGGGTTGCACGCGCGGCTGGCGCGCCGCGGGTCGACATGTCGCAAACGCAGCACGCCGGCCCCATCATTGGCGAACCCAGAAATTCAGCAACCGGTTCTGCAGTCCCCCCTTGCACAACCACGTCGATGCGTTTGGATTCTCTCTTTCCTGCTTCTCTTTCCTGCTTCGATCCAAGTCCGACCAGCGGCTCAATCCCTAATCGCCGGATCCTCTCGACCACCCCAATGCACTAACAACCACAGGACCTGCGTCTGGAAGCCGCTGCCCGATGGCTGGCGCGAGGCGTTCGACCCTGTCACCAGCCAGCCCTATTACTACAACCCCTCAACCCACGAGAAGACCTGGGCGCGCCCCCAGCGCCCGACGGGCGCCCGCGCGGGCAGGCAGGCGCCCGCCGCGGCGGACGAGCAGCCGGTGTCGGCCACGCCCGTCGTGCCCGCG
>NW_014011282.1:0-9542 GCF_000611645.1 Monoraphidium neglectum
TGTGGGGAGCACGTGGCGCGGGGTGCGGGGTGCAGGGCGAGGGGCAGGGGTGGGTGAGGTGATACGCAGGGTGACATGATGGTGAGTCACAGAGATTACCGCCACCTGACTGCACGGGTTCGTCTCTGCAGGCCAACGTGCTCCCTCTGATCCACGACCCTACCCTCCGACTCATGCACGCACGCACGCACACGCGCACGCGCACACACACACACACACACACACACACAAACACACACACACATTCTATGCTACCTCAAACCATTCCTGACATCGACCGCCCCGTCTGCATGTAAGCTCCGCCCAGCCTCGACTGCTGCGCACGCCGACCGATCCGCCGCCCGGCCCCCTCCAACCGGATCTGTCCCCGCACCTGGATCTCTTCCTTCTTGCCGGCGTTCTTCAGCACGCCGGCATTGAGCAGCACGTCCACTGCGCCCCAGTCCAGCCCCTGGGCGTCAAGCTCCTCCACTGTCTGCCCGACAGCCAGCACCCTGGCGCCCCCAGGTGTATTGACAGGGGCGGGGGGGTGAGGGGGGGGGGCAGTCGGTTGGGTGCCGAGGGAGCGCTCCCATCAACAGAAGAGTGAAAAAACGGGCTGCTCCACCTCGTGCGCGCATGTGCATGGGTGCACATGGGTTGCGCTGCCTTTGGCGTTCACGGCGTGCCACAGCCGGGCAGCGTGCGCGCCGCCAACGCCACGGCAGCTTCGCCGCGCGCTCACTTGGCACCCGGCGGCAGCTTTTCCAGCACTTCAAGCTCCGGCGATGATTTGCCAGCAACCACCAATATGTTTGCCTTCCCAGGGGTGGCCGGCTGCACTGCCATTGCACTGACCACCGCAGCACGCCGCCGCCTGTGCAGAGCGTACGCCGCCGGGTGGTGTGAGTTTGTGTGTGGCTGACATCCAATGGCCACGCTCGGAAATGGGTATTACCTGATTGATGGAGATGCAAACGCGCGCCGTTGCAGCTGCGTCGAGCTGCTGGATCGGACCTGCATGCGACCCGAGCGATCTAGGCGAATGGGAGTAAGATCAGCTTGCAAATCAGACCCAGTGATTGTCTTGTTTGTTTTGAGCATGGGCCACCCAACACGCTGTCGCAACACCCGGTTACGCCTGGCCACTTTGTTGTTGACAGTCGCATCACAGCAAGCGTATCCACAAGGTACTGGCGCCTGTGTGCTGACTGTCGCACCAATGCCACCAAGGCTTGCTCAGTGCACGTGCCTTGACGACAGACCTCCTCTCCCCCAGGTTGCGCTTTGGCGTTGACCATTCCCAAACGGTTGACCATGGGTGAAGCGCTGTGCATGTGCTGTTTCACTGGCCGCAGCAACAACGTAGAGCAGGCTTGCGCGTTCCAAAGGCGGCCCATCACACAGCGCCCCGCAACGCGTTACACAGGGCTCCCTGCTTCGTAATGAAACTGGACTGAGGTAATCCATAGCATACAGAGGCAGTGGGAACGCAACGAAACAACAAGCCACTTATGTACAAAGCAAGCAGTCATCTGGCGGTCATGTGCGCCGGCCCTCGTCCTGAGCGTGGGGGCAGGGGCCCTCGCACATACAGACAGCCCAGCCAGGAAGAAAACAGGCATCATCGCAGCAAAACCAACGGGGTTCTTTGCCGTACAGCACTGGCCAGCAACGAGCCCGCATCATCCAAGTCGAAGGGGATGCTGCCGCCGGGGCACCAAGGCGGCGCGCACGGGCTGGCAGGCAACGAATGACGCGCGTCGGGCGGCGCGCTCCCTTGAGATTCCGACATCGCAACGGCGCGGGCCGGGGGCAGCGGGAGGATGGAGGCGGGCGTGCGTGGAGACTGGGAGGTGGCGGTGGGCGGGGTCGGCTGATGTTGCAAGGTCAGACGAGCTCGCAACGCGCGCCCCCACGCCGCTGCAGCCGCCGCTCTGTCATCGCACGCCGTGTTCCCATTCAGGTCACACGCGGCAGGCTCAATCTCGCAGGCGCACGCGAGCTGCGCCACACGCGCCGCTCGCGATGGCCCAAATCACACAGCAACAGACCGCAGCAACAGACCTCATCAGATCGCGTCCGCAACCGCGAGGCAGTAGATGACTGTGTATACAAAGTAAAAGGCCAGCGCCGTGATCGCGAGGCCGGGTCCCAGCACCCATTTGTGCACCAGCGGGATCAGCAGGCAGAACTTGCACAGGTTGGCAATGGCAAACCCTGCGTAAAGCGATGGGATGGGCCGTTGGCACAACCGAGGGGTCACACATCAGGGGGTACAACGGGGAGGGGCCGGGGGGAGCGATGACGTCACCATGCATAGCGACGAACCGTTCCGTGCGGCTGCCTTGCGGCACATGCGACCGGGCTGCGCATCCCGACCGACAGCACCGCCGTCCAGCGCCCAACGCGCCCTCACGTCGCGGCGTGCCGCACCCTACCCCGCCTACCGTACATGACGGCGAGCATCTTGTCGAAGGGCACCGCCAGCACGCCCCCCGAGGTGAGCGCGCCGTACGCCATGGCGCTGCTGGTGCCGACCAGGAGCGTGAAGAGGGGCGCGGCGAAGCACGCGGTGATGGCCATCGTGGGGTATCTGCCCGGGGGGGGGCCAGGGGAGGGGGCACAGGGGGTCAGAAGAGGTTGACAGGACAAAAGTGGGGGAGGCAATGGGTAACAATACCAATGCGTTGATGAATGAGCCTCACAATCCTGAGGATACCAAGCAGTTCCACTGCAGGGCTCTGGGATGGTAGAGTGAGGGGACGCAGCCCAGGCGCGCCGCCGCCGCGCACGCGGCCGCTGCACCGGCTTCCATCGGGCGGCGGCGCCGCGCGATTTGGTTGTTTTGAGCGTGGTCAGTGCCGCAACCAGGCGCAAGGGCGCCGCGGCCGGCGACTGGTGCCACGGCATCATGCAGCGCGCCCGGTCAAAGCATGCTCGCGCGCGAGCGCGCGCGCACACACACACACACACACACACACACACACACACACACACACACGCGCGCGCGCGCGCACGCACGCACCCATCACGCGCCAGGGACAGGTTGTTGGCCATGTCCGGCATGGAGTTGCCCCAGGCCAGCACCGTCGCCCCCAACAGCGCCGGCGGGGCGCCGAATATGATGCCCAGCACCATGCAGATGTGGACCACCGTATCAGCAGACAGCTTGAGCCACACCATGCTGAGCCCGAACGACAGGACGGCAAAGACGCCTGCGCGGTTGGTTGGTTTACAGAGGATGGTGTTGAGGTTTGCAGCGCCGCGGGATGGGAAAGGCGAAGAGGGGGAGGGCGGGAAGGGGTCGAAGGGTGCCGGGGCGCCGGCTCGCACGGCGCGAAGCGGCAGGCCGCGACCCCGGCGGGGCCCCAGGGAGAGGGTCGGCCGCCCGAGGCGTGGGCAGCTGCCGATGCACATGAGTTGCCGAGGGTCCACCAGCCCTTCCACAGCACATGCTGCACGTACGATACACACTGGACCACACCTTTGAGGGGCGACTTTGGAATGTTGTCTTCGGGGTACATCGCCCAGATCATTGCCGACGCCATGAGCCCCGTGCCCGCCGCCCACGCGACGCCGCCCCACGTGACCGCGCGGGAGATCGCGGGGTCGATGCACAGGATGAGCAGCGGCGCGGTGAGCGGCAGGAGGGCGGCCCTGGAGCGCGGGTACTGGTACTTTGGAGGCAGGCCGATCTGTGTTGTGATGGGCGTTTTTGGGTGTATTCGTGTGTGTGTGTGTGTGTGTGTGTGTGTGTGTGTGTGTGTGTGTGTGTGCGCGCGCGTGCGTGCGCGCATGTGTGTATGTATGTGCATGGGCACGCATGTGTGCGTGCGTGCGTGATGTTCATTCTAATCTGGTTATGTGTGTTTCGGTCGTACATGGGTGCGCTCACGCGCTGTGGGATGTCCTTCGTCAGGCCCACGACGAAGGACAGGGCAGGAACATGGTGCCAACAGGTGCGCCCGCAGCCTTTACCCTGAACCCCTGGACTAGGCAGTATCCAAGGGGGCTATGCCGCACGCACAGCTGCCGGGAATTGTGACCCCATACTGCCGAATGCTCTTGGAGAGAGCCTGCGCGGATGAAGGGTGCATGCAGGCAGGCTCCTGCACGTGCCCACACAGGCACACGCACACGTGCACTCTCTCTCTCTCTCTCTGACACACACACACACACACACACACACAAAAACACACACACACTCAAAAACACACACACACACACGCGCGCGCGCGCACACACAGACACACACATGCGCGCACACGTGCACTCTAACAGCACGTCCGTATGCCCCCACCTTTGGCATTGTCCACTTCATGAGCTGCATGAACGGCTGCTGCAGCTGCCGCTTCAGCGGCCGCTTGGCGTGCCTGTGCGCACCCTTAGCCTTGGGGGTCCCGCCCACACTCCAACGCGGCGTGCTGCCAGGCGTCTCCTGACCGCTGCCGCCACCAAGGCCGCCGCTGCCGCCGCCGCCGCCGCCACGGCTGAGGATCGCCGCTGCCGCCGCGCGCTGCGCCGCCCCGCGGGAGTCCGGGTGCGCCGGGTCGCCGCCGCCGCCGGCGGCCTGCTGCGCGTTTGCCGCCGCGACCGCCGCCACCACAGTGGGCGCCGCTTCAGGGGGTGGGCCGGCGAAGCCGCTCCAGCTGCCCCCTGATGATACAGCAGGGCCCGCCGCGCCGGCCGTGCCGCCGCCGTGCCCGCCCCCTCCGCCGCCCTTCCGCGCGCCGCCGCCGTTTGCCAAGCCGCCGCCGCCGCCATTTACGGGGGCATCCGCGCCGCCCGCGCCCTCCAGAAGCGGCCGCCGCAGGGCTTCATCGAAGGCAGAGTCGCCCCTGCCGCCGCTCTCCTCGTCGCGCTCCCGCGGGTCCCCCGCCTGGCTTTCGCTCTCTAGATAATAGGCGTCCGCTGCAATGGGATGCCAAAAGGGTGGGGGTCGGCTGGCGGAGTCGGCGTTGAACGCCAAACTGGGCAGCCACGCAGGCACAAGGCACGAATACCCTCCTGAACGCGTGCGCAGGCAGGAGCCGCCACGCGACCACGCGCACCGCAACACATTGGGGCATGCCCCGTTTGACCCGTGCGGGCTTGGGTTTCCGCCCTCGCCGGTCAGGCGGCGCCGGGGTCAGCTCACCGGGCGGCACCTCGTGGCGCGCTGCCTCCAGGTGCACCGGCTCGTCCGCACGCGCCAGCCACGCGGTGGCGGCCACGTATGCCACGTACGACAGCGCCAGCGCGACCGCCTCGTACCACTCGACCTGCGCGATGCGGCAGCCGCGGGGGCCCGTGCGTTCGACTCATTGCCTGACCATGACTCATGCGAGGCAAGGGCCACACCTGCACCTGTCGGCCCGCAGTCAGCTGCGGCGGCAGCGGCCGTCGGGGAAGAGGCGCCCGCGCCTCCCCTGCCTCGAGGCACCCGGCGTCGGCGCCGGCGCGCGCCGCCGCCCCTCTGCCGCACCTTGCTGTCTGAGATGGCCACGAGGATGGTCACGAGGGCCAGGAGGTAAAAGAGCAGGTCCTTCAGCAGCAGGGCCTTGTGCACCTGCAGCGCCTGGTTGCGAGTCGACAGCAGCACCACCGCGGCAAACACAATGTTGGACGTGAACAGGCCGCCGCCTACGGGCTCCGACAGCGCCATGCCGATGGCCGGCAGGTCGAGCTGCGGGGAGGGGCAGGGCCGGAGCGGGGCGGGGCGGGGCGGGGCGTTGATGCAGGCCGGGAGCCCGCGAGGCGGCGAGTCGCGGCTGCCGGGCAGCTGCCCAGCACGCGCCGCTGGAGCGAACCATGCCGGGGCGAACGGGCAGGCGCGCGGCGCCGGGGCGGGGCGGCGTTAGGTCTGTGGGGCGCGGGGCGCGCCTGCTTGACGGCGGCGAGCATGGTAAAGACGTCGGGCGCGCCGTTGCCGAACGAGAGCAGCGTCGCGCCCGCCACTGCCGGCGGCATCCTGAGGTATTCCGCAATGATCTCGAGGGCCGGGCAGAAAAAGCGCTCCGCGGCGGTCAGCAGGAAGCCGAATGTAATTATGAGGGCCAGCAGCAGCACGAGGAGCGAGGCCCAGCGCCTGGGGGGGGGGGATGAGCCGCAGGGAAAGCAGCGGTGGGCGTGCGGGGCGCGGCGCGCCGTGGGGACGCGGAAGCGTGCGGGTGTTGGACTGCTGTTACGGCATGCAGGCGCGCGTGTGACTGGCCGCTGCGACCATGTGCACGCCGTGGGGGATCGCTGCGGGCCCCATGCGTTGACTGTTGAGCGCAGCGACGACGAGGACGCCATGTGCCTCAGCACCCGCCTCTCCGCCGCTCACCACTCGGGCGCGAACCAACAGTAATGGATGCGTAGGTAGTGTTCCAGTCCCCCGTCCGGCCAGCAGACGCCTGCGTTCTCCAGTACATAGGCGCATCGATCTGCTGCGGGCACGCTGGGCGGATCGCATGCAGGTGCTGGGGCGTCCCCCGCTCTAGTCAGGCCATAAGCTAGGGCAAGCGCCCACGTCCCTCCCATGGAGACGGCGAGGCCACCCCGGTCCTGCTATTCTTTCAACGTGTGCACAGGGTGCATCGGTATATGCCGCGGCTTATGCCAATTATGTTGTATTGAAGATTGTAAACATATTGTGTGAGGCTGCTGCACTGCAAGCTCGCTCAAACCCTGAGGGATTCGAAGCAGCGAAACATGTGATGTGCTGGGGTGTGCTCACCTGCTCACGGGTGCCGGGGACCATGTGTGTGTGTGAGCGCCCGGTGCGCCGGCAGTGAACAAAACAAGACACGTATACCCTTCATTGCTGGCACACTATGGTCCTCAATAATCAGTCATTTTGCGAAGCCAGCACGCAATTGAGCACCCCGCTGCGTTGCCAGTCGTCCCTCCGTTCCCCCTCCCCCGCCGGGCCGCCTGTCCTCACGACCACCACTGAGCCGCCTGGGCGTTGCATAGAATGCCCCTACCAAACGGAAGCTGCCTTGTGCGCAGCTGTCGGGCCACGTCCGTTTCACATGACTTGATAGGCGGTCTGCACCCCTCCACGTCAGGCCAAAGCAGATTGTGGTGTCAAGCAGTGCCTGCGCTGGCAGGTATCTGGTATCTGCGCTGGTAACGAGCTCAAGAGCATCCACCTCCCGAAGCGCGAGACCGCTGCCTGCCTGGCGAACCTCGTCCACATCACCCGCAAGCACAGCTTGTTAATTACAACAGCACGGGTCACCTCGTCACCACATCAATCTCTCTACTTACAACCGCCCGCCCCTTCAGAGTTGCAATCAATCGGCGCCGCTCGAGGCAATAAGTGGTGCACAGCAGCGTGCAGCTGGTTCGCAGCACCATAAGATTGCGGCAGCACCAACATCTCAGAGCTCATGCCCTCAAACAGCAGCCCTGTACAAACAGCAGGAGAGGCGGCCGGCGCGACCCATCGCGGGCGCGGCGCCAGCAAAAGTGGGGGGCCACCTCGAACCCCATGCACACAGGCCCGGTCAACCATAGCCGGCCGCGGCGGCCGCTCGGTTGGCCGGGCGGGCAAACTCGCAACACCAACACTCAAACAGGGACCAATGAAAGGAGTTTCCCACGGCCACCTGGCAGTTTGGCGCCAGCTGTCCAGCCACCAAAAGACAAGGGGCGGAGGGCGGCGCCGGCGAGCTCCTGGGGTGAGCTGCAGCCGGGTCACTAGAGTTACAAGGCAGCGTCAGAGACCCCGACCCGCGTGAGTGCGGGGCCAAACTCGCTGAACAGATGACGACAGAACCCAGCGCCAGCGCGGCGCCGGCAACTGGGCTCAGGCCCCCAGGTGCGCTGTGGCCTGAACGGGCTCGGCCGCCCACTCACTGGTGTGCGCGCGGCGGGCGGCGTGGCCGCCGCTCGAGGCCGATAGCACCACCAACCCGGGGTGCAGCTCCTCCCCATGCTCACTCCCGATGTCTCCCACCAGCGACGCGCCATTGGGCTCGGCCGCGGCCACGCCGGCGGCAGGGGCCGCGGCCGGGACAGTGTCGCCCGCGGGCAGCCACGTCGCCGCGGCGGCCGCGGGCGGCGTGAGCGCGCGCGCGGCGCGCCGCGCAGCCGCTGGCGGCGGCGCCCCGAGCGCCCAGGGCTGCAGCTCCCACGCGGCGCCGGCGCCAGTCGCGGGAGCGCAGCGCACGACGTGCAGTGACATCATCGTGACCAGCCGAGGGTCGTCCTCGTCAGCATCCTCCCATGAATCCGCCCACTGCTGGTGCTGCTGCCCCCCCTGCACCATTGGCAGGTCGTGGTACGACGCCAGGGCGCCGCCGCCGCCGGCCTCCCACTGCTGCTGCTGCTGCCGCTGCTGCTGCAGCGCGGCGGCGGTTGCAGCCTCGATGACGTGGCGCATCGGGATCACACAGAGGTCGCCGCCGCGGCGCCGCAGCTGCTTCTGGGAGAGGGCCAGCGCGGCCAGCGCGCAGCGCGCAGCCTCGGGGCCGAGCGCGCGCACGGTGGCGAAGCCCTGAGCGGCCACGCGCGCGCGCAGCGCCGTGGCGAGCCGCTCGGGTCCGCCGTGCCGCGACGCGATCAGGGGCGCGGGGTCGAAGCGCAGCAGTCGGGATTCGTCGACCTGCGCAGCCACCAACACCAGCCGCGAGGCCCCGCCACCAACTGCGTCCTTGCCGCCGCTGCCGCCGGTCTTGCTGCGGCTGTCCGCGAGCACCGCCGCCCCCGCCTCCTCGTCCCGCGCGGGCGCCGCTGGGCGCTCTTTCCCGACGGCCAGCTGGAAGGCGAGCCCCGGCCCCCCGTGCGCGAGCGCCATGCAGCGCGCGTGTGCGAGCGCCTTGAGCGCCGCCACGGCCTGGCCGTCGGTCTCTGATGGCAGGTGCACCATCTTGCCCAGGCGCGCGTGGCGCTGCACAGACCGCGCGCACTGCATGGTGAGCTTCCGGGTGCACGGGCTCAGGCGGTGCACCGCCGGCCGCGCGCGCTGGGCCCGTGTGGTGCCTGCGCGCTCTCCTTGACGCTGCCGCCGCTGCTGCTGCTGCTTTTGCTGCTTTTGCTGCTTCTGCTGCTGTTGGTGTATGTACGTCTGCTGCTGCTGCTGCTGCTGCTGCTGCTGCTGCTGCTGCTGCTGCTGTTGTTGTTGCTGGTGATGCTGCTCCTCGTGTTGCTGCGTTTCCTGTTGCAGCGCCTGCTGTTGCACTGCCTGCTGCTGCTGCTGCTGCTGTTGTTGCTGCTGCTGCTGCAGCTCGGCACTGCCGGCTGCACGCTGGTTCCCCCCACCAAGCACCCCATCACGCAAGCCCGTCCGCGCAAACGACTGCTCGAGCATCTGCCTGCCCGCCCAGCCGCCGCGGCTGCCGGCGCCGCGGGTGGCCGCGCCGCCAGCAAGCGCCGGGTGGCCGGCGGCGCCCGCGGGGACTTGTGGAGGGAGCGGCCCCGACGATCTGTGGACACCTGGCCCGGGGGGCTCTGTCTGCTGGGCTGGCTGGTAGCGGGCAGGGTGCTGATCGCCGCCCACAAAAGCCATAACATCTGCTAGGCACCATGTCATCACCGTCCTGTGGCCGCGGGCCACGGGGTGCCTGGCGGGGGTGGGGGCAGGGTCAAGG
>NW_014011281.1:0-525 GCF_000611645.1 Monoraphidium neglectum
GGGGAGGGAATGGCACAAACCTGGCAGGGGATGTGTGTTGCGTTCATGGCAGTCTGGATGAACCCACCACCCACGCCGAAACAGTAGGGTTGCACATCGCAAGGCATCGCAGGGTCAGCATGACAGGTGTCCTGACCATGCGCAGCACGGCGTCGGAGACTGAAACGCCCAATTAAAGTGCGCCCCTTCCCTAACTGCCCCCCTCCGAACACACACACACACACACACACACACTCACGCATGCACGCATGCACGACCGCTGCCACCGCCGCTGCCTGGCCCGCGGCCGCAGGAGGAGGTTGCTGGCAAGGAGGAGGCGGCCCTGCGGCGGCTGCTGAACGAGAACGAGGAGGTGGCGCGCCAGCGGGACGCCATCAAGAACAGGCTGGAGCTCATGGAGCGCGCGGCAGCGGAGATCATGAACTTCAGGGTCTAGGCGGCGGTAGGAGTGGGAGGACGGCGTGCGCCGTGGCGGCTTCGGCGCTGCGTGTTGCGGCGCGTGGCAGGCCCGCATTCTTTGCGGCG
>NW_014011281.1:1062-7772 GCF_000611645.1 Monoraphidium neglectum
CCGCCTGCACCACCGCCTGCACTTTCCCGGTGGCTTCGAAGTGCACGGGACGCTGCGCAGCTGGGGCGCACGGGACGCCACCGGTCCGCGCCGGCCGGCTCCCGTCGCATGGCAGCGGCTGCATTCCCTCTCTATTGTTGTCGTCTCACTCTCTTTTTCTCGTCAATCCCTTTGCTTCCTGGTTTGCTGCATGTGACGTCTCTCCTCCCTGTCTGTGTTATTGCATGCCACACGGCATTACGTTTATTTTGACCCTGACCAGCCTTCTACTCATCCCCGCGCCTTGCGTTCACCTTCTGTGACCTGGAAAGGTAGAGACCGGCCGCCACCCAGCGGCTCCGCGCAGTAACAAAGCCACTGCTGACACCACGCCAATAGCAGGGGCTGTTACTGGCAGCTTTTTCTTTGAGGGGCTGGTCAGCTACAGAACGCACACAGGGTGCAGAGTGACAGGAATACCCGAGGAACAGAATGGCATGCGATCAGGCAGCAGAAAAAGCCAAAATGTACACTAACATAGCAGACACGCTGGTCACTCCTGCAATATACATCCTGCACAGAATGAGCTCTACATCACCACCTTTGCCACGGGGATGACACAGCCGGCTTGAGATGTGAATCTGGGCCAGCCACACTCACCGGTCTTCACCCCCGGCACAGCTCCAGCAGCAGGTCGGCCGCGACATCGATGCCGCGCTCCCTGGGGTCTTCCTGGTGGGGGAGGTCCCGCAACACAGCATCAAAGACAGATGTACGACACCAGAGTAGGAGAGGCTGCCGCTGCGATCGCTCCACCTTGCCACTTCGTGGGGAGCAGGAGCGGGGCATGCCCATTTCGCCCCAACTTCCAAGCTACGACGATCCCCCACCCCTCATACGCCCACCTGCAAGCTTGCGGCCATCTCCTTGCAGCAACTCCGGACGGTGCTGGACTCAACCGACTCCAACAGGCGCGACGCGATTGTGGCGGCTGCGTCTGCAATGGTGCACTCGTCCCCAGCAAACAGCACGCGCGCGTCGAGGGGCGGCGGGGACATGCCCAGGTGCGCCAGCCTTTCAGCCCAAAAAGGCTGGTCGAACTGTAGTGGGGCAACCACCTGCGGCGTGCCCGCCGCCAGCCCGGCCGCGGTGGTGCCGCTGCCTCCGTGGTGCAGCGCCGCAGCACAGCCGGCCATCAGCAGGTCGTGGGCCGACAGGGGGCCAGGATGCAGGCGCAGGCGCGCGCGGCCTGGGGCCGGCAGGGCAGCGTGGGTGGCCGCCAGCGGGGCCCAGCCGCCGGATAGCAGGACGCCGCACCTTGGGGAGTGGTGCAGGGCAATGGCAGGTCGCTCCAACGCGTGGGAGTGAACCCAACGCAGACACAATAGCGGCGCGCCCCACCAGGGCCAGGTCTCAGGAACACCCCCTTCTGGATTATACGCGAGGACCCGCGGGGCAGTCATCCAGCTGTAGGGCCGCCAAAGCACACTTCACGGCCCCACCCCGCACATGTCAGCGGCTTCCAGCGCGCGCAGCAGCACCACCAGCAGTGTGGCCGGCGGTGGCAGCAGCCCCAGGAGCCCCATACTGCCGAAATCGATGAGGACGCGCTGGCGGCAGCGAGCCGGGCTCCGGGCTGCCCGTGCCGCCTCTCCTTCAGTCGTTTTGCTGCCAGGTGCGCCAGTGACAGCCGCGTGACGGGTGCCGCCAAACTCGCTCAGATGAGCCCTTGCCTCCGACACTGCTGGTGCCTCGGCTCCTTTGATTCCCTCACCAGCGCCGCCGCTTGCATCACTGCGGCCCTCCAGAAAGCTTTGGAGCTGCTTGGGCAGCTGCCAGGATCTATCAAGCCTAAGGTTTGGAGGTTGGTTGGGGGAAGTTGATGTGCCACAGAGTAATGACGCTCCCCTGCGCGGCTCAGTCATGCTGATCAGAGCACATGACTTCCTATGACTTGCAAGAGCATATACAAACATACGGTTTGTGTCTCACCCTCGGTGTGCCTCGCGCACATGCGCCTGCAGCCAAAAGCCACAGGTATGAATGCTGGGGGGCCAGTGGCCCGGGCGGCTGACAACTAGCTCGCTGAAGCCTGGACAACAGTGGGAGTTGGGGTTGATTTGCGGCATGTGGGCAGCTTCGTCGCAAGAACAGATCGCCGCAAGACTTGATGGATGGCGATGCACCAACCGCCGGCCGTCAACAACGCTTCGACGGGATTAGCCGCCCCATGGACTTGGTCGTGACCCCATTCCACCCGCCCGCCCGCGCCTCACCATACAGCAAGGGCACCGCTGCCCCCCGGCGGGCCGCGGATGTGCCACCTGCCGGCTCTGACAGCAGGGGCACAGGTGGCAAGCCCAGGGTCTCCTGGCGCCATGTGCCCCAGCGCTCGGTGAACAGCGGCCACATCCAGTGGCGCACCTGGCGCATTGTGGGGGTGGTGCACCTGGGGGTGCGGGATCCACTGTGCTGGCAGGCCGACCATGTGTGCTTCACCGTGCAACAGACCGCCGGATGGTGGGTGTTGTCTGCTTCAGGCAACATGGCCGCCGTGATGGCCCGTCCGACGTCTGGGGCATCGCTTCACCAGGCATCCCGCAGCCTGTGACTGCCCCATCTTACTGCGGATCGCCGCCACCCTCACCTCCGCCCAGCTCGTGCGTCCCTCCTCGTTGCCCACTGCCTCCCTGAGCTTTGCGTGCAGAGGGGGGTAGGCTGCAGCAAAGCGGCGCTCGAAAGAGGCCGGGCAGCTGTAGGGGATGAGGTAGGGATGGGCCGCTGCGCAGCGCAGCCCCAGAGCCTCTGCAATGTGGAAGGCCTCGAGGCAGAAGAGGTTGAAGACGAGCAGGCGCCCGCGACCCTCCTCCTGTTGCTCTTGCTGTTGCTGCTGCTGCTGCTGCTGCTGCTGCTGCTGCTGCTGCTGCTGCTGCTGCTGCTGCTGCTGCTGCTGCTGCTGCTGCTGCTGCTCCACTCGCTCCTGATCCTCTTGCTGCTGCTCCTGCGCGCCTGCCACTGGTGCTTCAAGCGGCTGCGCCCCTGGCCCAGGAGAGGCAGGGCCATCCTTGCTGCTGGCCAGACTGCTGCTGCCACTGGTGCCCCCTTGCCTGCCGCTGCTGGCCAGGCGCAACGGCCGCGGCAGAGGTGACATGGGCAGACCCAGCGCTTTGCAGCAGGCCTCCAGCACAGCCTCCCTTGCCGCTGCCTCGGACACGGCGGGCATTGACGTCGTGCCGCTGCCTGCAACTTCGCCCCACACGCCTCCGGGGGAGTGTGGAAGGCCCAAACCTAGGGGTAGCCCCGGAAGCAGGGAGGAAAGCCAAACAGCATGGCAAGAGTGTGTTACAAAACACACGTCAGCCCCACCACTGTCGCGGGCATGCAGGTGCCACGCCAGCAGTGCAAGGGGCTGAACATCGCCACGGCTGCCCAGCGCAACAAATGCCACGCGGGGCTTCAGCGGCCCAGGGCCTGCACTCTGCATAAGAATCATTTCAACCACTCATGAGCAATTGATATGACGAATAAACAACGCTACATATGATGAGCTTTATCTTTGAACATGTGATCTGACATTCCAGAATCGAAGTGCTGTACGGTAGATGTCACGCAACACACATGTTGTAAAATTGATTCGGCCGCGCTGATAATGAAACTCTTCATGATTTTGACACGTCCTGGCCGTCAATCGAAGCCTCTGTACCGCATGTAAGCAGCTGCAGACAGTCCTGGTCACGTCAGCTGCCATATAAAAAGGCGGATTGCGTCTCCCGTTTCTGCACGTCGCCTGGCGCTGCAAGCAGTCGCACTACGTCCCAGCGCACCCACGACACCGTTCAACTGTAGGGCTGCGCTCGCTGGAGGGTGCCGGCATCATGGCACAGGCGACGCAGCCGCTGCTGCCGCGGGGCAGAAAAGGCCCTGCTTTCAGTACAGCCCGTCTCTTCGTGCAGGGCGCCCTCTTTGTTGTGGCCGGTAAGCTGAAGCAAGTGCAGGGCGCTCGCTAGCCGCACACTAGCAGCAGGGAGGCGGCGGCGGCCAGCATGTCGGTGACGGTGTGAGATATGACGTGACTCGAAGCAGCAGTTGTGGCGGTATCAGCCCCAGAAACATCACGCCAGGGCGGCCGACTGCTACATCGGCAGTTGGTGCCCGGCCCATCCGCCTCACTTCCCTCCGCCCTAGCCACCCATACCCCCCCCCCATCACCTTGATGACGCCAACCATCAGGGATGCTGGAGGTTGGGGCGGCCGTCCACTGGGGCCACGCGTTTGGCGCAGCGGCAGGCGCCGCCGCAGCTGCCGCGGGCCTTGTGCTCCTCGCCTATGGCGCGTGCCAGGCCGAGTCCACGGCCTGCCCCCCGAGGCTGCCCCACCAAGGCCAAGCCCCCTCGCTGCCGCGGTGGGGCATGCGCGTGATTGAAGCCCTGGGGGCCTTGGTCATGCTGCTGCTGCTGGTGCGCGCAGCCAGCCCGGACCCCAAAGCAACGGCAGCCGCGTTCCCCGAGCGCTGCACCAAGCTCGAGGGCTGCGGCCGTGTGGCGGAGCGGCACCCTCACCGCGCGGGCCCAGAGGTGCCGCTCAAGCTGCGCACGACGCTCGAGGGCGCCCGCGGGGCGGCCGCGGCCTGGGTGCGGGCGCTGCCGCGGGCGGAGGTGCTGTACGACGCGGCGGACGGCGGCGCGGACGGCGGCGGCAGGGCGCTGCTGGTGCACGCGCGCGTCCTGACCTTCTTCTGGGGCTTTGCTGGTGAGGGGGCCCCGGGGTGCGCCGCTCCTGGAGGCTCACGGGCTCAGGCTGCACCCGTGCCAGGCCCCTCTGCTGGTGCTGCGAGAGCGCGCACGCACCGCTTGACGGTCCTATGCCCCCCTTGACGGTCCTGGGCCCCCCTCACCCCCCCCCCTCTTGGGCCAACCTCGCATCGCCCCGCAGACGACTTTTGGGTGCGACTGTCGTGTGCGGGCGATGGGGCCGCACTGGTGGAGGCCCAGGGTCAGCTGCGGCTGGGTGTGGGGGACCTGGGTGTCAACCCTGCGCGCAACCAGGCGCTGCTGGGGGCGTTGCGAGCAGAGGCACGCGTGGGCGCGCTGCCCCCCGGCGAGTGCAAGGGCTGAGGCGGCGGCAGCATCACGCGCCAGGCTGCTGATGGTGGCGTGGAGCAACTTGGCAGGAAGGGTCCCGAGCAATCGGCATATGTGAGCTGTTGCGCGTTCTGGTTTACGCCAGGCCGGCTGCTGAAACATGTCCTTGCCATCCGCGGTATGCTGCCGCAAATGGAAGTGCGAGTGCTGCATGGGCGCATCTGACGTGCGTCTGACCTATTGATACTTCCCCGCCGACCGCAGTCTAGTTGTTGATGATTGGCTGGCGTCACGCCTTATGGCGAGCATTAGTCGAGTAATGTTTACGCCCACTCGCAAGGGCACCGCCGACTCTGAATGTTGCTCCCCAGTTCCACGCCTGAATCCCTGTGAAACCTCTCATGCGTCGTGGCCTCGTCCCGACCCTGCCTAATGTTACACTTCAGCCCTTGCCAGCGCCGCTTTTTGGTGGTGGACGGGAACGAGGGCGGCCAGCGCCTGCCAGGCAGGTAGCGGGAGCGCGGCGGCCGTGCCATTCATACGTAGCCAAAGCGCCCGCCTCGGCCTCGTCGCGGCCCTGTCACCACCCCAACAAGCATCAGCATCACGTGTGCAGCTCGTCCAGCTCCTTAAGCTCAGCCTTGAGCTGCTCCTGCAGCGGTGTGGGACAGGCACCAGGATGGGGGCAGCGCGAGTGTGGGCTGCCATGACGGCAGCTGTGGTCGTTGTGATGGCGCGCAGAGCGGCTGACATCAGCGGCTGTCGTGAGGGACAATAGCTGTTGGCAGGCTGGCTGCCGGAGACGCCCCGCTCCGAAAAAGTCGTGGGCGCCGCACCATTTTTAGCCCCATGCTCCTGACCAGCTCCCCGCGTGTCTTGTCCGGCACCCGGCCCAGCAGCCCATTCCAGTGTGCCAGCACCTCGTCAACGCTCTTGCGGGCAATCTGGGGTGTGGCGCAGCAGTGCAGGCGCCGAAGCGGGTGCGGGCACGGGTGGGCCTCGTTTGGTAGCGTGAGGGGCTGGTTGATGTGGATACAGGGGCCGCCAGTGCAGCACGGGGAAGGGTCCGTGTCGGCTGCGAGCCGCCCCGCCTGCAGCGCGTGGCCCCCTCACCGAGGCTGACTCATTAAAGTACACAGTCTCCGCGTCATCCCTGGAAGGGGGACAGGGAGGAGGGCAGGAGCTTTGTCATGGCGCCTGGTATGGAACCTGGTATGGGGCAACGAGGGGATCACGACGGGACCTGCGCACAGGCAGGTGGCGAAAAACCCCCAGGTGCCAGGGCGGCTGCAAAACCAGCTGCAAAACCAGCTGCAAAGCCAGCCGCGGACAATCGCTGGGGTGCGGTGCTGCATCCCCCTGTCACGATGGGAGATGTGTGGCTTGATTGCGGCGGACCACCACCCACTTTGCGTCAGCAATGTCTTCCCTGGCCTGCACAAATGCGTCGTTGATCGCGTTGGTCTGCGAGAGGGCGGGGGTTGAGGAGTGAGCTGTTTTCAGTTGCACAGTCCCTCCCCTTCGCACGCACATGTGTGTGCGTGTGCGTGTGCGTGTGCGTGTGCGTGTGCGTGTGCGTGTGCGTGTGCGTGTGCGTGTGCGTGTGCGTGTGCGTGTGCGTGTGCGTGTGCGTGTGCGTGTGCGTGTGCG
>NW_014011281.1:7952-10258 GCF_000611645.1 Monoraphidium neglectum
GGCTGTGTTTGTGTGCGTGTGTGTGTAGGGAGGGGCGCCAAGCTGCGTACATCAGGGAATTGAGGCGTGCACACGGTATGGATAGCAGGCGTGGTTGGCGGCCAGCAACAGCCACCCGCACCTCCTCATCGACATTGACATCACCACTGCTGCTGCTGTACCCCCGCTGAGGCTGCTGTTGCTGTTGCTGTTGCTGCTGCGTCTGGGCCCGCGTGCCCGCGGTTCCTACAGCGCAGCAGCACGCTGCGGCGAGCGGCACCCTCAGCCCCATGGACAGCTGCAGCCCGAACGCCCCAGACACACTTCGACCCAGGGATGCAAGCATTTTGTGTGGATTAGGCCGGCTGTGCGCGCACGCCAACTGCTCTGATCGCCCGCCTTTCGTGGTCTGAAGTGACACTGACAGTGATCCAGCAGGATTCGTTGCAGGGTTGGACGCGAACAAACTTTCATGGACGGTACTATGCCTGCGTTGTGATCCTTGACCAAACGAAAGAAGGCGCAGCAGATCACCGAGAGTCGCGATCGCACTTCTGCGGCGTGCCTTTGGACGAGGGATCAGCGCGTGTCACTTCAAGGCGCAAACGCGCCGCCTAGGAAGCGCCACGTGGCGACCGCAAGTCGCACGAGTCCTACCCGGCCAGAACGCTACGCCGCCTCGGCAGCAGCCGCAATGCCGCTCGGCAAGCGAAGCGACTGCGGGGATGCACGCTTCGCAGGCGTCGAGATCCCTTTTGCACATGATGTTGCGGACGCCATGCAGGTGTGCGCTGTGCGCGCAGGGAGGGCTGCTGGGGCAAGCCGCGACGCTGGGGGCACTGCGAGGTTGTTTGACCAACCACGCCCCGCTGTGGCGCCCTGCCAGCGTGCCTGTGAGCCACGCCCCTTTTCATCGCCACCTCTCACCCCAGGCTGAGCTGCTGTGCGGCTTCGATTTTGTGGTGGCGCCACTAGTGGACTCGGCCCACCAGCAGCCGGCGCTGGAGCTGCCGCCGGGAGAGACGGCTGCGCCGCGCACGCGCCGCGAGCTGATGCTCTCCTCGGCGCAGTGGGGTGGCCAGGTAGGCGCGGGTGCAAAACTGTTGTCCAGTACTCAATGAAACAGCCGGGACACGCATCAGGCTTGTGGGCTCAGGGCCTATTCACATGCGTTGAAGCACTTGCAGTCACTGGCCCACTTGCAGGCGTGGCCCTCGAGGGCCAGGGCGTTTGGTGGCATCTCGTCCGGGCTGACCGCGCTCATCCGCAATGAGGAGCCCTTGACAAGAAGCGGGGTGCCAACACCGCCTCAACAACCCCCTCTTGCCCCACAACAACGACCGCAGATTGTCGGCAAAACGAGTGAGTGGATTCACCCCGACTCATCCGACGCTGACCTGGCGGCCCGCAGCGCGCGCGCCCTGGCACAGGAGATAGAGTGGGCCTCCTTCCTCGGCCTGCAGGCCGTCGTCGTGCAGCCGCCCCCGCGCCTGGGCGCGGCGGTCAACTTTGCGCGGCTGGTCAACCGCGCGCTGGAGGGACTGTCGCACATGGCACTGTGGGTGAAGCTGCCGCTGGCAGCGGCCGCGGCAGCACCGGCGGCGGCGCGCAGACAGAAGCAGGAGCGGCGGCAGCGAGCCGATGTGGAGGCAGGGGCGAGCGGCAGCGGTGGGAGTACGCAGCAGCAGGGACAGCAGCAGCAGGAGCATCAGCAGCAGCAGCAGGAGCAAGGGGAGGCGGACCAGGCGGAGCGGGAAGGGGTGGATGAGCCGCGCGACCCCTGGGATGACTGGCAGCAGCTGTTTGCCCTCTGCGAGCGCTCCAACCTGCTGGGGGCCGCGCTGGAGGTGCCCGCGGACCTCCCGCCCGCCCCCCTCGTGCGCCGCTGGCTGGGCCAGCCGCTGAAGGCGCTGCTGCTGCCCACGTCGGTGTTTGGCACCAACAAGCGCGGCTACCCAGTCCTCAGCCGCGCCCACCAGGAGCTGGTGCACCTGGCCTTTGCCCACGGCGTCCAGGTCATCCTCACGGGAGACAGCAAGCACAGGGTCGCGCCCGCCCCCACCGCGCCGCCGCCGCCGCCGCCTTCGTCGGCCCCCAAGCAGCCGGCCGGCGGTGCCGAGGGCGCCGGCGGCGGCGAGCCCGGCGACTTTCCCATCGTGAACCCCGGGGAGAGCCACGCCCTGCGGCCTTACTGGGAGTACCTGTGCTACGTGTTCCGGCGGGTGGAGGACCCCAGCCCCAATGAGGTGCTGGAGGCCGGGTACAGGGACTTCCTGCAGGTGATGGAGGGGGGGGAGGGAAGGGGTGTTGTTGGCGGGGTGCACGCC
>NW_014011280.1:0-9534 GCF_000611645.1 Monoraphidium neglectum
TCCGCTGCCTGCGCCACAGCGGCAGCCCCTGTGGCCCAGGGAGCTGGCAAACCTCTCTTCATCCCCACCCTCCACCCACCACCTTCCCCTCCCGAAATTTCTTCCCGCAAACACCGTCCCAACCCCTGACCCCCCCAAACCCTGGAAACCCCCCAGGTGGACTATCCACAAGCCAGTCCAGGGTACGCTGTTTGCGGACTACGCCACCGACCTGGACTCTGGGGAGAGCGTCATAGGGGACCCAGCGGGGGCGCGCGGCAAGCCGGGCAGGTGCGATAGAGGTGACACACGGGAAAAAACGACAGCAAAACAAGAAAGTGAGACAACAAAGAAAGCGCAAAAAAGAATAACAGGCGGGAAACGGGGGCCCTGGTGGTGTAATCCTGGTTGGGGGCCCGGGGCAGGCTGGCCCAGGCAGGCGGGGCCAGGAGGGCTCACGCCGGGGCGCGGAAGGGTGCGCCATTTGCGGCGTAGCAGGTCAGTGCTGAGCTCCGGCCGTGGCCGGCCGCCGGCCCGGCTGGCCGTGCGGGGGCTGCAGTAGATACACAACCCCCCGCTTTTGCTCAGAGTCCCGACCCACCCGGACCGACCCTGCCCGCGACCGCGACGGCTCGCCCATCGACCTCCCAGCGGCTACGGCTACGGCGCCGGCGTGCGCATCGACTCGCCCCTGGGGCCGCTGCGTCTGGAGTATGCGTGGAACGACCGGCGGCGGGGGCGCTTCCACGTCGCCCTGGGCTACGACTGACGCGCCGCCACCGGCGCTCGCACCCGATGGGCATACGCAACCCACACCTTTCAGCACCGGCGCTCGCACCCGATGGGCGTACGCAACCCACACCTTTCAGCATGCGTGGGGGCCGCAGCTGCTGCTGCACGCTGCGAACCGCGGCCGACGTGCGACTCGTGATCCCGGGAGCCTGCGGCATCCCGGGTGCACGGCTAGCAGCCGATGCAGCCTCGGGGTATGCGCATCTATGGGCGCCGATGTTGGCGCAAGGATGCGCCTGACGTATGGCTTTTGGCATACATCGGGGTTCGTAGTGTGACACGCGCCCAGGGCAGCGCCGCGGGACGGCCGAGCCTCACGCATGCACGCATTTAAGCAACCCCTGGCGGCATCTGGCCGCGCAGCCGCCTGGCCTTCGCAATGGCGCATTGTTTTGGGCAACGTGTTATTGTTTTCACTGGCGCGCTCCTGCGGAAGCCGCCCGGTAGCTGCCTCGCCGCTCCCACGCCCTGCAATGCCTGTCTCTGTATAGTCCCTCGCGTTGCGTCGGTGGGTTTGCCCGCCCCTGCTGCTTTGAGGTTGCTTGTGCCGGTCGTGTTGTGCCTGCACCACCACTCGCCCCTCCTGGCCCCCACTTCGCATCCACTTGTTTCAGCCACCCGCTCTTGCCAACAAGACACAACATGAGCGTATGGCAGAGGCGCTGCCGCAGCACGCCGCTCTGCAGTGTAAGCGTGTGCAAGACTTGCTAGCGCAAGCGCAACCCAAAGCATTGTATGTAGTACGCACACCGGGGCAGCTGGGATGGGCGTGAAGCGCCACACCGTGTCTGCATCAAACTTCCAGTGCTGGCCCCATCGGCCGGGTGCCCTCCCCTCACACAACCAGATGAGTGCACCAAACCGCTTTGGGGGGTACCCCCGGTAGTAAGTGCAACTTGTATTTCTGCCCTGGATGTCTACGCACGACTTTGCATGCATCTGTGAGGCAATTTCCAGCGCAAAGTCGGGCGCTTGGGGGGATAGCTGGGTTGGCAGGTGCGAATGAGCTTGTGCAAGCTGCGCGACATGCATCCCGGCGCATTCCACAAGCGCGAATACATTATCTGCCAACGTATCGAGTAGTCAGTCACGATTATAAAAGCCTGCCTGGCGTTGTAGGCCGCTAGTACTCGCCCCTCGGCGGGTTTGACAGTGCGGTGGCCCGACAGGGCCAAGCAAGCAGAATGAAAGCCGCAGTGGTGATTGTGTGGCTACTAGCCGTATCCACGCCTACCCTTCGCGTTTCAGGTGGGCGCGGCCGAGCGGGCGGGACCCGCACTTCGCAACAAGTTTTGCGCGGCCTTGCTTTGAATGCACGCAAGAACGAAAACCTCGAGATGCTCGTCAAAAACCTCAATCGGACCATCCTCTCGGCGCATGCGCAGCGAGCGCGGCGGCGGCAGCGGCGGCGCCGCCAGCGCTGCTCAACCCGCAGTTTGCAAACATGCTGCTGCGCGGCGCGGCCGCCCTCCTCGAAGCGGCAGCCCGCACCTCCAAGGACACGCGCGTCCGCGACGACGGCGAGCGCGGCGCCGACGCGCCGACGCGCGGGGCGGAACCCGCCTACAAAGCGCCGTTTGGGTGCCCGGACAAGCCCATTTACTACGTTGAGTGCAGCCTGGACGCCGGCGGCAACGTCATCGGCCTCAGCTACGGCCCCAAATCCTTCAACCTCACCGGCAAGATCGGCAACACCTCCCCGCCCGTGACGGAGGCCGCGGTGATCGCAGCCGCGCGTAAGAAGCCGCGCGTGCGCGCGCGGGAGGGCGGGCCCAAGGAGGCCGCCGTCGCGACGACGCGGCTGGTGGGGCCCCTCGAAGGGGGGCTCCAGCAGGTTATATCCACCCCGAACGCCAACGGCACCGCCGCCTGGGTGACATTTTTCGCGTTCGAGACCCCAAAGCAGCCCCAGTCCTGCGGCTCCGGCGTCGCCGCGCCCGCGGGGCGCGCGGCGGCGCTGTCGTGGGGCCGGAAGCAGTGGAAGAAGGGCACCATGGTGCTTTCAGGGTTTAGGGGGACGCCCATGTCGCTGGAGAGCCCCTGCTGGATGGAGTGGGGAGGTGAGATGCAGCTGCAAGGGTGGGGGGAGGGGAGAACTTTGGTAGGCGCAGCGCAGCACCACTGCGGGCATGCATGCCTTGACAATACAGATCTGATGGCTCGCCACACGGGTGTTCTCCATGCAAGCGGAGGCCCCCACGAGGCGCGCATGCACTCTTGAAAGCTATGTGCTGCACGTAGGGCAGCAGGCCGCGTGCAGAGCAAGTTGGGGCTGTTGGGGCCGCTGGTAATGGAAACGGAGCACCTAACAGCGCTGCATCCACGCCCTCGACGCACCCCAGGCAGCGGCCTGCCTCCCGGCTCTGCGGAGTCCAACGCCGGCCCCAAGGCCCCGCCGGAGGTAGTCCAGCCCGCCCCCCCGGTCCCGTCTTCTCCCCTCGTCCGGCCGCCGGTCACAGAGACCTCCCCAGCCTCGCCGCCGCCGGCCTCCACGACTCCCGTCCCCCCGCCGCTGTCACCGCGGGCGCCGCCGGTCGTGCAGCCGCCCGCGGCGCGGGAGCAGTGCCCCGAAGAGCAGAGAGCACTTGCAATCCTCAAGTCGAGTGAGAATTCCGACGGCGAGGGGGGGGGGTAATGGGCGCAACAAGTGGTCATTGGCTCCATCCCTGATATTGCAACAGACTGCGCGTGGCTCCTCAGGTTTTCGTTTTGAGTTTTGTGCGACAGCTTGCAGGCACCACCAGCTGGTTGTGAGGGCAAACTACTTGTCAGTACATCCGACGGGGGGTGCCCTACTGCCACTCACTGCCTCACCGCCATTGGACGCCCCATCCTCCCCAGGTGCTCCCAAAAAGCTCAAGTTCTCAGAGCTCAAGCCCATGGCTGAGGTCTCCCAGGCGGCCAGCACCCGCAGCCTCACCACGCGCGTCGCCGCCCGGATCGCGGTCACGCGCCTCCGCGCCCGCAAGGCCTCCGCCGCCGCGCTCGCGGCCAAGCGCCTCGCCGGCCCCGCGCCGCCGGCCGCCGAGAAAGCCGTCATGCCGTCGGCCTCAAAGCCGGCGGCGTTTGAGAGCGCCCCCATCGTCAGCGACAACATCGTGAGGGCCGGCATGCTAGCGGCCGCGGGCGCGCCCGCGGGGCGGGCGCCAGGCGCGTCGGCGCTCGCGTCAGAGACGCTGCTGGACGGAGTTAGCTCGGACGGGTTCTGGGGCGTTGGGTACGGCCAGAACGGCGGCTACAACCCCCTGAACCTCGCGCTCGCCGTGGCGAGGTGCGTGCGTGATTGTGAGTGGGGTATGTGTGATTGGGTTCGGGTGTGTGCGGTTGTGCGTGGGGCATGTTTGGTTGTACGTGGGTATGCGGACCTTAGAGTGTTCGGGTGGTGTCACCACTTGCGTGCACGTCTTGCATGGGAGCCGAGTCAAGCAACTTTGAGGATCTTCAAATGCGTCTGCTGCCATGCTTGGTGTTGTTGACACCCTGCCATAATTCCCCCCCCCTGTCTGCTGCTCACCCCGCGCTATCCTGCCATGCCCCCCATGGGCCCACCATCACCACTTGTCCCAATTCAGCACACGCGCGCTATTGGCTTCGCAAGATATCCGCCTATCCTCATACTGGCATGCACACCCACACCCACACCCACACCCACACCCACACCCACACCCACACCCACGCATCCCGCACCCCGCACCCATGACCCCGCATCCCGCACCCCGCACCCCCACCACCGCACCGGCCGTCAACCCCCAGCGTCGATTACGGCGGCCAGAAGATCGTCACCGTGATGCAGGCCTCCGCCCAGGCCGCCGGCGTGTACGACGCCGCGGGCGGCTCCGTGGTGGACCCGGTCGCGCTCTCCTCGCTCTTCGCCGGCGTGCTGCCGCCCGGCGCCCCGGCCGGCGACAGCGTCGTGGACTTCCCCACGCTGCAGTTCGACGCCGCCGCGCGGCGGTGGGTCATGGCGGCGGCGTACAGCGACTGGAACTGGGACACGTCGCGGCCGGGGCAGCCGCTGCTCGCGGCGTCGATGACGGACGACCCGGCAGGGGACTGGAAGGTCTTCGCGCTGCCCGACCCCGGAGGCATCCCGGGCATTACGGCCTGCAACGCGGACACCCACTACCCCGTGATCTACAACGCGCAGTCCACGCTCGACGGATACGGGGTTTACGTCACAGGCGAGGTGCTCTGCAGCGCCCTCGACTCGGCAACGGACAAGGACGGGTTTGCGGGCGCGTTTATATACGCCGTTCCGAAGGCCGCGCTGTACGACGCGCAGAGCGCGGCGCCGCTGCCTGTGGCGGTCTATAGTGACCTCCAGGTCGCCGCGTCGGCCGAGAGCCTGGGCGGCGGCCAGGCGCAGTGGGTGCAGCTGCAGCCGGCGCGGCCCCAGACGGCGGCGGACGCCGCCGCGGCGCGCGCGCTGTTCGTCTCGCAGGTGTGCATGACATCTGCGGTGCGGGCGGTGATGCCTGTCACTGCCCGGCAACAGCAGACCAGAGGGAATTCTTTGATGCTGCTCATGCGTCTACCACAAAAGATGGGTCACCCCCTACCTGCACCGCAGCCCCCTTGCACCTTATCCCCTGCACAACTGCCAACCAACGCCCCAACCGCCGCAACTGCCACAGAACGGCGAGGAATCTGGCGACTACAACACCATGGCCGTAATCAAGCTCACAGACACCAACCTGCTGACGTCCATGACTGATGACGTCACCAAGTCGCCCCGCCTGCGGGCCCGGGCATTCCAGAAGGGTTTCCAGTTTTCGAGGCCGAAAGACTCCCTGCAGATCCAGCAGCCGGGCAGCAGCGTGCCCATCGAGCTGGAGGTGGCAGGCGCCTTCCGCGTGTCATCGGTGAGGGGCGGCCCAGACGTGCGAGAGACCAAAGCACGCAAGGGCTCGGGCTCAGCGGAGCACGAGGCGGCCTCTGTTGTTATGGCAGACATCCATGCCATGCCATGTTGTTTCTATCTGCAATATCCACGTATGATACGCAGCACCGGCCCGCACCTGCCCCGATTGACCTTGCCGAGCGTCAGGCCTTCTGACCGCCGCTCCTATCCATCCGCTGTCCTCTCGCCCCTGCCCAGGCCGCCGTTTCCAACGGCGACCTGTACTTCGCGAAGCCCGAGCTCAACTCGCCCCCGAACGTGGCCAACCCGGACAAGCAGCCCGACATCCCCAGCATTTTCTGGGCCCAGGTGCGCGCCGCAGGGAACCTCTGCGACCGCTCCTCTTCCAGCCCGGGCGCCGCCGCCGCCGCGGCTGGCGGCGGGCCTCAGGGCGACGTCGCCGTGGCCGCGAGCGGCGTCGTCAGCGCGACGTCGCCGGCCGCGTCCGCGATGGCGCTCGGGTCGCCGGCGGTGGCGGTGGACCCGGCGGGGCGCGTGCACCTGGCGTACGCGTGCGGCTCGCCCGCGCCGGCGGCGGCGCCCATGTATGCAGGTGCGCCCCGGCCTACTCCTTTTGCGGTTCGGGGTCCAGGGTTCAGGGTGTAGGGCTTGGTTGGTAGCCGTTCCCGAGCCGTTGTTTTTTCTGGTACCTTCGGGTGTCCAGACGCGCCGGACTGCCAGAGCCAGGCAGCACTGCATGCTCGGTTTACCCGGTCCGCACTCGTGTACCCCGCTGGTTCACTGCCAGCATGCACACGGGCCTCCGTCCCCCATTTTTGCAGCCCTGACTGATGCCAGTTGTGTGCCCCTTTCTCTGCGCTCCATCCCAGGCGTCTGTGTCAGCGTGGCAGGCACCACAGGCGTGCCCAAGCAGCGGGTGCTGCGCGTGATGGCGGGGGACGGCGCGGTGGAGGACCCCTACAACGAGGGTCTGGTGGCGTGGGGCCTCTACAGCTCGGCCCAGGTGCGGGGCAGGGCCAGCGGCAGGCGGCCGGGCGCGGTTGTTGTGGGTATGCATGCCTCTATGTGTGTAGCTCTGTTGCTGACATCATGCGCTGTCAGCGTGTCTGTGCGAACTCTCACTCGGAACGCACCCCGGAGGGCTCCGCCATGCCCCCTCTGCAGCTGTTTGTTGGTTGCGCGTGTGTGCGCCTTGGGCGCCGGGGCTGCCTGCCACCCTGTCGCCCTTTGCCCAATGCCGCTATGCTGCTCACACCCCTCGCGCGTGCTGCACCCCAGCTGCGACCCAGTTGCGCCCCACCTACAACCCAGCGGCCGTTGACATCCCTGCTGACCCCCGCATCTGTGTGCCTGGCCCGCCCCCCTCCACAGTTTTTTGACGGGGAGCTCTGGTATGCGGTCAGCGCCGCCCAAGCCCCCTCAGGCAGCAGCGACGCTGGGCTGTCGCAGCCGGGCGCGTGGGTCGGCGCCTATGACGCCGTGTTCGGCTCGTCGGCCGCCGCGGGCGCGCCGGGCGGCAAGAGGGCGGGGGCCGCGCCGGTGGTCAGGCCGGGCGCGGGGCGGCGGCTGCTGGCGTGATGGCGGGGGTCTGAAGGTTGCTGCCTTGAATGCAGGAGAGGGTGCCGAGCAGCCGACATGGGTGCGGTGCGTCGAGTAGACACCAAACCTCGCTGCATGGGGGGCAGGGGCACCAGGCCCCCGGACAGCAGGCTGGATAACCACTCCATCTTCATCCTCTACTCTGTGCGCATGGATCAGCCTGCAAAGCCACCTAAGTTTTTGTCCTCGGCGGCGGCAGGCGGCCTTGTGCCGTAAATTGCAGGTCATTCCGTGCAGCCCTCTGCTGCAAGACGCCCTGTGCGGCGCACACATCACTCTTGCGGCTGCACCCTCTGTGACGGCCAGCTGCCCCTCTGGCAAGCTGTGGCTGTGGTTCATACAGTACAACAGCTAAACAATGAAATCAGAAAACCTGACCCTTCCTTCCTGCCGACACAAACTGTGAAGCTGCTGTCCATGTGAATGCAGCAAGTTGCTGCACCCTCCTGTTGAGGCGCACGCACCGCTTGCATCAGAGCACTGCAGGGAAGGCTTCTCCTTCTCTCCGTCTGCACGTGCCCCTCCATGATTGTGTGAATGTAAATTGTGCAAGCCCAGTGCCCCTCAGTCCCTGTCGGCGCATATGAATCACTATCAGCAGATACGGATGAGCTGATGTGGGCATATTTCCACCTCGTGTCCCAAGCTTGCCGCCTTGCTACCCCCGGGCCAGTTTGCGCCAGGTGCGACGCCCAGTGGCTGTGATCCGCCCACTAACGGCAGGCTTGATGTGCAGAGGCAGCAGCATCAGCCGCCGCGTGTCATCGTCGCTCGGTGGTGTCCAAGGGGGTGGGCAGGGAGGGCCCTGCGTGATTGCGGCCGAGAGCCAGTGCAGTATTACACAGGCGGACGCGCGACGACTACTCCTATGGACGCGATCAAGGCAGCTGGTCAAGGCGTACACGAGGCCGGGGAACGTGCCCGCAGATGCAGCTCATTGGTCGCAGCACAGCGAGAGCGCTCCGCGCGCCAAAGATGCCGGCGCGCGCCCGTCGGTGCGGGCCCGGGCCTGTTGCCGGCGTTTCGCCGGTGTCCACGCGTGGGGTTCCCCTTTCCCCAGAAAGGGCAGGCCGGCGATACATGACGCGGCCTAGACGCCCAAGAAAACCCGCTGCCGGCAAGCATTTGCTGCCGTGCGCCAGCACCCCTACAGCTGGAAGGGTAGGGTCTGATTGCGCCCCATGCCCACGTGTATGACGAGGGCTGCACGCGCGCTGCGCCAAAAGCCACAGCACCATGAGCAGCAGCGGCGGCGGTGATGGTGGCGACACCCGCAGCGGCAGCAGCGCGTGCAAGACGGGGTGCGGGCCGCGACGGCGGGCCCGCCGCCGTGGCCGCTTCGCTTTGACCCAGGTTCAAGTGCCGACCATGCATCCAAGTGTGTGTGCGTGCGAGCGCGGGTGGAAGTCGCGGCGCGCGGGAGCATGCATAAGAATGCAGGCACGCAATCGCGAGAGGGCCGCAACTGGAGGGAGCAGACAGTGCCGCCGCCACCCAAAAGGCCCCGACTGGGCGCCACGGCGTGCCGCCGCGGGCGGCCGGCTCGGCAGGTGCAGGAAGGTGGGACGCGATAAAAGCAGGCGCAGCCGCGATGACAAGCAAACCAAGGAGCCTCGTCGGGGCCGCCCCGGCGAATGGCTCTCTGCATATTCCACCGCAACCCCAACAGTTGAGGGTTGCGCCCCGTCCAGAAAGGGAGGGCCCGCAGTCGCAGCGGCCGGCGCAGCCAATCAGGGCGGCGCCGGCCGCGGCATCCCTGGGGCGCGCCCGCCAGGGGCGCCCGCGGCGCGCGCGTGCGCACCCCTGGCGGCGGCCCCCGCATACCAGATCATTCGACACGAATTGAAGGGGGGAAAGACCGACCGGCTGGAAAGCCCTGCCGCGACACCGCGGCCGCGGCGGCGGGATCAGGCAGGCCTGCTGGCGCGGCCGCGCCCCGCGCTGCCGCTGCGCGCGGCCCCGGGCCGACGGCTGACCGCAGGGCCCTGCGGCGCCTGGCGGCGGCGCGGCTGTCGCGCCGACGGCGAGGGCCCGGCGGGGACGGGGGTGGGGCCGGGACGGTGGCGTGTTATTTCTTGTCGTCGTGCCCCTCGGCCGCCTCAGCATGTGGCAGCAAAACCCCGGCCGCGGCGGAACCCCAGCCGCCAAGGAAGGCAGTGCCACCAAGAGGGTGAGCGCCCCCAACAGCGGGTCGGCAGCGGCCGGCGCAGTGCAGGGGCGCGGGAGAGCGGCGGGAGAGCGCAGGAGAGCGCAGGAGAGAGCAGGCGGGGGCGACGCGTGGCGGGCGCGGGGGCGCCTTGGAT
>NW_014011279.1:0-9533 GCF_000611645.1 Monoraphidium neglectum
CCCACCCGCGCCCCCGCCGCGCGCCGGCGGCCCCGCCGCCGGCCGCGTCGTCCGCGGCGGCGGCGCCGGCACCCGGGGACAACCCTCAAGGCGACACGCTGACTCAGCAGGCGATGGCGTCGACCGATTTCACGCACATCAAAATTCTGGATTCAGGCATGGTCTTCAATTGGCTTCGCCAGTACATGCCATTCGCGCAGCTGAGCCCAGAGGCGGTGCAAGAGATTGCAGAGGTGAGGCGGCTGCCGGGGCCGCAAAATGCAGCCCCCGGTCCGTGCTGCCTTTTCATGCCATCAGCGGGAGACGACCCCAGCATGTCGACTCCTTGCTTACATCCCATCATACATCCACGGATTTTGCCCACCGCACACACCGTGCCCGCTGCTTTGCTGACGTCAGCTGATGGAGGTTGAGGTGGTACCTGAGGGGAAGCTGCTGCAGCGCCAGGGCAGGCAGCCAGAGGCCTTCATCGTGGTTAGGCAGGGCGTGGTCAGGGTGCAGGACCAGACCACCACGGCGCCCGGTGAGAAGCTGCGCAGCAGCTGCACTCCCCGGGCTAGCTGCAGCGCGCGAGCGCCGTTGTTGCGTGAAGCTGGCGACTGTTGAGGACCGGGGATCAGTGAGATGTGGGCGAGGCGACGGCTGAGCCACGCCAAAGCCGACGCAGCGGCAGGCGGCAGCGGGCGCCCCCGCACCGCCGCCCGCGCCAGCAAGGCTGCGTGCGGGTGCGCGCCTCACAGATCAACCGTCACTCTGCTGACCCGGGCCCCACCCACCCTCGGATTTCCCCCGATATAGACGGCTCATCCGCGTCCATCGAGGCCGGCCCCGGCACACTCTTCAACTTGGTGAGCCGGCTGGCTGCTGCCGCTGCACCCATCCCGTGCCTTGTGCCCTGACTCTTGGCCCCCTCCCAACCCCCACAGCCCTGTACGGTCATTTGCCACCGGACCGGCGCCAACTCCCATAGCGGACCCCAAAACACCCAGAATCCCCATCACTGGCCCCGAGACTGGGCCCCACACTGGCCCCCATGGTGGCGCCCACACTGGCCCCACACCCTGCAGTCACCACCCTGTAAATGCCTCACCCCTTTGAACCAGCTGCACCCCCCTTGCTCGCCCTGCGCGCCCTGCAATGACCGCAGTCCGAGCTGATCCTCGGACTGGGGGCCTCCGCCACAGTCCGCACTGCAACGCCTGCGACGCTGTGGGTGGTGCCCGCTGAGGGGCTGAGGGACCTGGCGGCAAAAAGGCCAGACCTGCTGCTGGAGGTGAGGGGCCGCTTTTTTCATGAGTTCCTCTAAACAGGAGGGTTTTTGGAAACGTTGGTCGACACAATCAGGGTTTTGCCAGGGGGCTGATTTAGGGTCCAGCCCCTTGATTGCGGGGTCGCTCGTTGCGCATGCTGCTGTGCGTGTTGGTTGGCGGAGCGCGTCGCTGCACGGAGATACAAGGAAGACACGCTGACGCCTGGCGCTTGGGATGGGGGGGGGGATGGGCGAAGGCGGCCGCATGCTGGCGGATCGTTTAGGCTCCGCAGACTTGCAGAGGGGGCGTACATCAGCGGCGACAACCGCAGCATGCATGTTTGCGCACACCGATGCTCTCCCCCTTCTCCCAGACACTCAAACGCCGCAACCGGATACAAATCCACGCTCCCAGGTCGGCCTTCGCCTGAGTCAAGAGATGACGGGGCGGGTCAACGCGATGACGGCGGAGCGACAGGTGGCGGGAAGGCGGGGGGGCGCCTGCGCGTTGGCGCCGCGCAGCGCGTACAGCCAGACCTTGGAACCTGATAGACAAACGTGCACGGCGCACTCCTGCCGTGCCAGGACCCGCGGCCGACGCCTCTGCGCCGCGGCCCGCTCTGGCGCCGGGCGCAGGCATGCAACCGCTTGTCAGACATGCGGAAACCTCGGCCGCCTTTCGGCGCCTCGAAACGCAGGAGGAGGAGCGGCGGCAGCGCGCGCTGGCGCCGTACGTGGTCGCTGCGCCTAAGCGCGGCGTCATCGGGCGCAGCAAGTACGCTGAGCGGCTCCGCAAGCAGGTGCGGTGTGACGTCACACCCCCCACGGTGTGACTTCACCCCCTGCTGCGTCCAAAACTCTCTTGCTTGTCAGGCGCGGCGCCGCGCCGCGGCGCCACGCACGCCGTGGCTCAAGAACGCCGCGGGCTTAGTCCCGGCTTTCAAGTCAGCGGGCGGGCTTGCCACGGCCCTCAAGCCTCGGCCAGCTCGTTGCTTGGCTTCAGAGGACGCACCCCTGCGCCCCGCGATTTGTGCATTCGCGCCGCGCCGGCCTTTGAAGCTCACGCCGCGCCCTCCGCGGGGCCCGCCCTGCCGCGGGGCGCCGCTACCTTGATCTACACACTGGACGAAATACTTCCTGAACTCTTGGTTTGAACGCTCCCTCTGAAAGTTCATGATTTGAATCCTGGGCCCTGCGGTGCCGCAGATTGTCGTTGCATCGCGCGACCCCACGCGGCGCGCCGTCCTGGTGTTTGGAGAGCCTGGCCTGCAAAAGGAGACGTTCGCATCCCTCATCCACTTTGGCAGCAAGGCGCGCACGGGGCCGCTGGTACAGGTGCGGATGCGCGGCGCCTGCGTGCACGAGGCTGGCATCGGCCTCAAGCATAGCCCCTCTGCTCTGTGGTCTTTTGCGGGCGGCGGGCGGCTGCCATGGGGGCTTATGAATGGGGGTCTGCGACATCAGTGGCGCATGCGGCTTCGAGTGCCGGCCGCGCTGCGGTTTAGCACTGCTGACGCTTGCTACTGTGTGCGCCCTGCTGTTTGTGCCCTCCTCTTGGTCCACTGGGTGGTGCAACCAGGGGGCTCAGCTTGAAACGGTGATGAGATCATGGGGTATTGGTGCTCTTTTTGAGGTCAAGGAGAACCCTGATTTCACATGGAGCCCCAACCGACCATCCCTGGTCTCACGATGTCTTTTGCCCCTCGCACACCAAGCCATGGCTTCAAACCCACACCCACGAACGTACACACGCAACCACATACAGCTCCTCATGCACACACGGGTTTGGGTGTGGGTGCACGTGCAGACACAAACACGTTCAAATGTGTGCAAGTGTTGCGCAAAAACAAAGATCATACACACACGCTCACACTCGCGCGCAAGAGCTTACATCTTAGCACACATCAACACACATGCACACCCATCCCCCTCCCACACACACGCGCACCCACAAGTACACGTACGTGCACCCGCACACGATTCATTTCATCAGATCGACTGTGCCAGCAAGCAAGGGGAGTCGCTGTTGGCGGAGCTGTTCGGGCGCGGCAGCAAGGAGGGGCTGCTGTACTGGGTCGGGGATGGCGCTGTCATGCTCAAGAACATACACAAGGTGCGAGCAGGAGAGGATGCAATACCTTTGTGTGAGTCCATCTAGGTGTCCAGTGCGTGTGCGTGTGTGTGTGCGTGTGTGTGCGTGTGTGTGTGGGTGGGTGGGTGGGTGTGTGCGTGTGCGTGTATTTTTGTGTACGCGTGTGAGTGTGTGTGTGTGTGTGTGTTTGTGTACGCGTGTGTGTGCGTGCGTGTGTGTGTGTGTGTGTAGGTGCGTGTGTGTGCACGTGCGCATGCGGGGGGAGGCAGGGGGTGGATGGTGCAGGTGTGCATGCAAGCGCATTGTGGGCTTTCTCAAACACCTCTTCTAGTTTACAGCCCAGGTATGTGCTTTATTCAGGAGAATGATCCAATCAGGATTGTGCGAGCGCAACCGCAAGGTGAGGCTCCAACCACCCGCGCCCTCCCCGCTGTCGTATTCCCGCACGCAATCCCCCTCTCCAGGCTGCCCCCAGCATCCTGTTTCAGATCAGCCTGCTGCTGCAGGAGGGCACCTACCAGCCGCTGCCCTCCAACTGGGTCGGAAACAAGTTCAGCAGGTGGGCGGTTGCCCCCCTAACTTCCATGCTTTGGTCCTTCCTGAAGCTCCACCATGACTCACTCGTCCAATTAAATGCGACCTCACAGTATATGCGCGTTTCTGCGCGCATACACGCACACACATTGTGTTTCTCCCTCACCTCTTGATTTTATCTCTCCCTATCTCTCTGACACACACTCGCCCTCACGCATATACAATCTGTCGCAGCCTGGACCTGCCGCGGCCGCCGCAGAAGAACACCGCGCGCATCCTGCTGACCGCGTCGCAGCGAGTGCCGGCGCTGGACCAGCTGGTGACGACCATTGCGGTGCCGCCCCTGCGCGTTCGGCCGGCGGACATCCTGGACCTTCAGCGGTGGGTGTGGATGCGAATATGTGTGTGTGTGAGTGCGTGCGTGTGTGTTTTTGTGTGCGTGTGGGATGGTGTATGTAGTGTCTGCACATGTGTGTGTGTACGTGTGTGAGTGTGCGTGCGTGCGTGTGTGTGCGTGTGTGTGTGTGTGTGTGTGCGTGTGTGTGTGTGTGTGTGCGTGTGCGCACGTGGTGTGTGCGCGCGCGGGCCCGTGCCTCAGATGGACGGGGACCAGCGCTTGAGCCAATCTTTGCCACTGCCTCTGACCCCACACCCTGCCTGCCATCCTCGCACTCATGTCACAGTGCAACCCCCACCTGAAGCTGCCAGCTCAAGTCAACCCGTTCACTTGCTTGCAACCAATCCGTCTGCCGCGGCAGGTGGTACCTAAAGGACATCGCCCGCACCACGGGCGCCCAGCTCACGCTCACACCAGAGGCGGAGCGGCAGCTACAGGCATGCGGGCAATTTGCTTGGCCAGGGCGTCCCCTGCCCTTGCTTTTTGCGTCGCGCCGCACATCTTCCATCACCCCGCTTCCCGCGAAAACGGGCTGCTCCAAGGTTACCGGTAGCATTTGAGAGGTTCCAACAGTGTTCTCCCATCACTTTCGCAATCAGCTGTCGATGCACTGAAAAGGGAGTCTAATCGCCATTTGCTCCCATGTTCCCCCCCTCAAACGTGCTCAGGCGTACGCGTTCCCAGGAAATACGGAAGAGCTGTTTGGCCTCGTGGCCCGCGCAGCCACCCAGTCCATCGCCGGCGACGCCAGCACTGCCGGCGCCAAGCCCGCTGGCGGCGACGTCGCCGGCAAGGCGGGCGCTGGCACGGGGTCGGTGTCGGCACAGCCGGGGCCGATCCAGTTGGACAAGGACGTCTTTTGGGTAGCGGCCAAGAGCGCCGACAGGTTGGTGGGCTGCGGGGCTGATATTTCTGCCTGATGGGGTCTCAGTCAGGCGTTCATGGTGGGTCCGAGGCCGCCATGCCAGCAGGCGGCCGACGAGGGCGGTCCTTGCCCATACCCCCGCCAAGAGTCCCCGGCACCGCACTGCTTTTTGCGTTTCGCCGCTGCCGCGCTGCTTCGCGGGACCCCCTGTCATGCCCAAGTGCCCAAGTGCCCAAGTGCACCTGACCGCCTCCTCCCTTCCAATCACCGCCTCACACGCACCAGCGACAGCCCCACGTGCGCAAAGTGCTCTGCTCTTGCCTCCCACATGCACGAGACCTCTCCCATGCACCCCCCTCCCTTCCCTTTTGCAACCTCCCCTTCACCGCTCGACAAACAGTCAGCAGCTGCCCCATGACCGCCCAATGTCCGCCCCTGAACTCCCCGTAACCGCCCGGTCGTGCCGCGCCGTCGTCGTCGCACGCAACTGCGGCCCCTCTGCCCCCCCCCCCGCCCCCCCCAGGTTCAAGGTCAATCTGCTGAGCTCGCTGCCCCTGGCGCGCGGCTTCCTGCGGGGCGACTTCTTCCCAGAGGGCCTGAACCACGGCTTCACCAAATACGCGTTCGCGGTGGTGAGCACCTAGGGGTGCGTTTTTCGACTGAGTATAGGGAGCGTGAAGTGTCAATGCCAGGCAAGGCGTCGGGTTTAGAGTTGGCCTGCACTCCCGTCTGTGATGTTGGTTGGGGCCCGGCGCGCCGCTCGTGGGTCTTTCGGGAGTGCAAAGGAGAATCATATGTAGGTGGGGAGGGGTTGAGGGCCCGCCCCCTCCCCGGGCTGCCGCTCGTCCTGGTGTGCGCCGGCCGGCGGCGTCAGAGGGCAGGGAGCGCGGGCCAGAGGCCTCCGCTGCCACCGCAGGACACCCCTTGCCTAGGCAAGAACCGCGCGTGGCCTCGGAGGTCGTTCACACTGCCTCGGGCGCAACGGCCGTCGTCGGCTTGGGTTGCCGTCGCTCATGCACTCCCCTCCACCTCTCTCCCCCCTCTCTCCCCCGACCCCACCCCATGAAACCCGTTGCATCCCATCAAACCATCCTCTCTATACTTGTCAGATCGTGATCGCGCTGTTTGTGGGCCCCCAGGACCGCGAGCACAACGTCTTCCTCAACTTCTTCTGGGACTGGTGGTGCGCGGCAAGGTCTGACCCTGATCTGATATGACGCATGTTTGACATGATTTGACCTCCTGCGCCGTCGCATCACCCCGCACTGGGTCAAGAGAGTCAAAAGAGAGAGAGGAAATCCAGTCCCAGCGCCTTGAACGTGTCAACAGACACACACACTCCGCGCCGCGACTGGGGGCCTGGTTGCAACGTCCTTGTGCGCCCGGCATTCACCTGTTCCATGCGTGCCCGCGCCCCCGCGGCCGCAGGTGGCCGGGCGTGTTCCTGGTGTACCCCTTTTTCGGGCGCGTGTGGTGCGCCGTCTGCCCCTTCATGATCTGTGAGTGGGGGGGGGGGTGGCTGTGCTGTTCGGGTGGGGCAGATCAGCAGAAGGTGGGGGCCACTGGCACAGGGCCGGCCCGGGGACCCCCGCGTTCGGCAAGGTTGCGGCGCAAACAGTTTGGCGGCCGAGCGGACCCAGGGGTGCGTGGCTGGGGTCAGGCGCATCTGGGCCGGTTGCACCGGGTCATTTGCGGCGCACACCCACACGCATCCAACCTGGAGCATCCGCCCCCCCAGGCGCCGGTTGCCGACGCCCCGAGGCGTTGAACCAGCTATGCTTCCACCCAACCCACCCCTCCTGCCAACTGAAATTCGCAAACCAAACAAACCATCCACCTATCAAAACACCCCCAGACGGCGAGATCGTGCAGCGCTGGCGCGAGTCCCAGGGGGCGCAGCTGCTGAAGTGGCCGCGCGACGAGATGGAGAAGTGGGGCGGGTGGTTCCTGTGGGGCCTTTTTGCCGCCATCCTGATCTGGTGAGATCTCGGTTGTACCCGCAAACGCCAACAGGCTGCGCGCGGGCCGTGATTCGAATTATTTGGGCTTGAGCGTTGGGGGGCAGGCGCTGGTGCTTGTCAGTCCCAGCCATGCAGCTGCTTTGTGTCTGCCCTCAGATCGTCCTTGCACAGCTACCACGACGCGCTCGGCTGCGCCTTCGCAGGGCGTCAAACCACACAAGTTTACTTGATCGCACACAATGCACTCACGCACACACACGCGCGCGCGCGCACGCGCATGCGCGCGCACACACACACACACACACACACACACACACACACACACACACACACACACACATGAACGCACACACACATGAACGCACACACACATGCGCGCGGACTGCCGCGAGCCCGACACCTGACAAAAGAACCCCTACCTCCAACCCCACCCCCCAAGGGAGGAGGTATGGGACCTGCCGCAAAACGCCGCCCTGAGCAGCTGCCTGCTGCTACTAATCACCCTGGGGGCCATGGTGGGGTCCTACTTCTTTGAGAGGCGCATCTGGTGCAGGTGCGTGAGTTTGCGTGCCTGTATGTGTGTGTGTATGTGTGTGTGTGTGTGTGTGTGTGTGTGTGTGTGTGTGTGTGTGTGTGTTTGTGTGTGTGTTTGAGTGTGCGTGTGTGTGTGCGCGCGTGTCTGTGTGTGTCTGTGTTTGTCGCTGTGTGTATATACAAGTGTACGCGTGCGTCTGTGTGCGTGTTTTCGCACATGTGCGCAGCGTGCCTGCATGCACTCTACACGCTTGATTGCAAGAGTGTGAGTGGTTAGGATGTGTGGGTGTACGCCGCCCCAATCGGGCGGCGGCCTTGCCGTGCTGCAAGCCGTTGTTGAAGCGCATCCAATGGGCCACCTGACTTTTTCTCCTGCACCCCACCCCTTGCCGCTTGACTCATCGTTTGACTCATATCTGTCATGCAATGCCACAACCGTCAGGTACCTCTGCCCTGTTGGCGGCATGAACGTGAGCGGGGTAGGGGTGGCAGTCACAGCCCCCCAAGCCTTCCCTCCCTCCTCAAACCCCGCTTCAACACCGACCACAATACCCCGTGCATTGCTATGCGTTACTCATCGTGCCATGCACGAAAGACTCCAAGGACCAAACCCCCATGCTGTCCGCATGCTGCAAATTCAGCGTCTCCTCTTCCCTTCAAGATCTGCTGACCGCACCCGCGACTTGGCACCTCTCAAAACCTCCCAGGGGCTGTTTGCGAAGCTGAGCATGACGGAGCTGAGGGCGCGCCAGGGCGTGTGCAGCGGCACCTGCAACACCTATCACTGCTATAAGGCGCGCCGGGGGCCTGGGGCGTTGGGGGCGGAGGGGCTGATTGGTTGTGGGGAGTGGGCATTGATGGATCTAGGTACTGTGGGGTTTGGAGTTCGAGGGTTTTCAGGACATGCAGGGGTTTTGAGACTGAGGCATATCATACATCGAGGAACATTCAACAGTGAGGGGCTTACAGGCTTACATTTTTGAAGTCCAGGAGGTGCTGGGCTTTGGGGTGTGGGGTTCAACGGTGTTGCCAATCTTGACTGAGCCAAGTGCGCTGACTGCGCGACGTGAGTGCTCAAGGCACCGTTACCGCACGGCCTGCACAGGCTCGTAAACTCTTGTCGTTCACATCTACACCCTACTTGGAAATCAATAAATCCGCGGTGCAGGGCGGCCCAGAGGAGGGGGAGGGCCAGGACACCGGCGGCTGCCCTGTGTACAGCCACCCGGCGCAGCTGACGGACAACCGCAACTGCGTCCTCTGCATGACGTGCCTCAAGGCGAGGCTGAGGGGGCAGCATGAGGGGGCCGGGGGAAGGGTTTTATGGGAGGGAGGGGCGGGAAGAGAAGGAAGGAAGGGCCCGCTCGCGGGTGTGGGCAGTGGACAGCGAGTCATGTGGGGCACGCACCCATGGCTGAGCAGGGGCGACTCCTGGCGAAGGCGCGCCCCCCGTTGTGTTCCCCGCCTCCGCCTTGCACGGCAGGCATGCGCGGGCGGCGCGGTGCAGCTCGGGTTGGCTTTGGAGCGTCCTTCACAAAGCCTGCTCAGCACCCCGTCCTTCTCACTCGAATTCGCGTGAATATCAACACAACACAATACGATTGCATCCTATGCAGGCCTGCCCCCACCGCAGCATCGAGATCCGCCTGCGGCCGCCAGGCATCGACCTGTAAGCACACCCTCCATCTCCATTGCCAAGTGCCGCCGGCCGCGCCTGCGCCGCCCCGCTGCCTCCTGTCGCAGCTTGCCAATTGCTCGACCACGGCTGCTTTCTCAACTCGATCCTCTGTCTCAACGCGTTCTTGGATGATCTTTCTGGCCTGCTTTCCGCCCACTTACCCTTTGGCACCCCTTTTTGCCTCCACCCCATCCTCGGCCCCCACCATCCCACCCTCCACCAC
>NW_014011278.1:0-9523 GCF_000611645.1 Monoraphidium neglectum
GCGGCGGCGCGCGGAGGAGGGGCTCAGGGACGCGCTCTGCGGGGCCGGCGGCGAGGGCGGCGGTGCGGCCGCGGGGACGGCGGCGGCGGCGGCGCCGCCGCAGCAGCAGGCGGCGTGGCCCGACGAGCGGCGGGCGCTGCAGCACCAGCTAGAGCTAGCGCACGCGGCGGCGGCGCGCGCGGCGGCGCGGCTGAATGACGTCATGAACCAGAGGGACGAGGCCGCCGCTGACCTGGCGCGCGAGAGTCGGGCGCTGCAGGAGGCCCGGGGGCAGACCGTCAAGGGCGCGGGCGGCGGCAGCGGTGGCTGCGGCGGCGAAAGGCTTGGCGCGTCGGCGGTCGGGCACGAGGGGTGGGGGGCCGCGGATGACGAGGGCGGCGGCGGCGGAGCGCCAATTGCAGTTGAACCCGCTGCGCAGCCTGGCACCCCGGCCGCCGTGGCAGCGCCGCCAACCGCGGCGGGGGCGGACGCTGCGCCGGGAGCAAAGGCGGCAGCGGCGGCGGGCGGTTCAGCTGATGACGGGCCGTCTGAAACCCCAGCTGCCATCCCTGCCACAGTCCTTCAGGTGGCACACGGCAGCCCCGCAGCAGCGGCAGCCGACGATGCGCAGCCCCTGCAGCCGCCGCCACCCAGCCCCACCCAGCCGCAGCCACAGGCGGCGGCGGCGCCGCCGCCGCCCTGTTCGCCGTCGCCCATGCAGCCGGGCGTCGAGCCGAGCTTTGGCGTGCGCAGCAGCGCGGGGGGCAGCGTAGTCGGCGGCAGGATCCCGCCAGAGGCGGCTGCGGCGCTGAGGGCGATGGCGGCTGAGCTGGCGGCTGCGCCCCCAGATGACCTTTCGCGCCTGCAGGTGGGCGGGATGATGTCATCTGGTAACCATGATTGCGGCGGCTCGGTGCATGGGTTGAGCGCAACAAAATGTTCACACCCTTGTGTTGCACTCAGAGCGCGGTGCCGGGTGTGGATTGCCCCCCCCCCCTGGTGCGCTTTCCAGCAAGAAGCAGGGCGGCCGCTGCACCCGGCGTCACCTCTGCCCCTTCAGCCCCCGCTTTTTCGCTATCTCGCTCACAACCGCGGGGCTTCCGCCCTCCTTGCCCCCCCCCCCCCGCGTCATCCGTACCGCGCGATTACGCGCCCAGGGGGAGTATGCGGACGACTGGGACAAGCCGTTCACCCTCAGCCCAGAGGAGGAGGCGTCCTTCAGGGCGCTGCTGCCGACAGAGGTCCCTGGGCGCCCCGGGGTGCTGGCCGCACATTCCGTGGCTGCGCAGGTGCGGCGGGGCCGCAGGGGTGGCGGGGATGGGGCGCGCTGGGCCGGGCGGTCAGTTGCGGGGTTGTTTGCGTTATCAAACGTGTTCGGCGGTGGCTGCCGTTTGAGGAAATATTGGTGTGTGCGTGTGCACGCGCACGCTGATTACAGTATCCCCCCGCACCTCCCTGCAGACGGCCCAAACCAGCCTTTGGGCTCCCTCATTGAACCCTGAAACCCCCCGCCCGCCCCTCAGGACCTGGACGCCCTGCGCCCCTCTGCCCTGGCGGACCTGAACCGGGAGCTGGACAGGCGCGTCGCGTCGTTCGGCATCCACCCCGGCCGCCAGGGGCTGAGCGACGCCGAGTTCCTCGCGGCGATGAAGCAGCTCGAGTGGGTGGGGCCGCTGGTGTGTTTTGTTGGCGCGATGCAGAGGGATCGCGGATGGGCAGCCCCGCTGCAGATAATTCCTGATGCTGGACTCGCTGGGGCCCGGGCGGTTCCCACGGGCGGTGGACCAGAGGGGCTGTTGGGCACCGCGGCGAGGGAGTTCGTTTGTCGCGCGGGAGCGACGAGCTGGCACCTGTGGATTGGCCAATCGATCGACCGCGGCCCAGCCGATGCTGATGTCCCCGCAAGTCCAAGGAAGCGTGCACTTTTCGTTCCCGGCACGCAGGTCGCGCCGCGCGGAGGCCGCGCAGCTGCTGCCGCCGGAACGGCAGGACGACGCGGAGGTGCTGCGCCTGGCGCTTGCGCTCCACGCATACAACGCCCTCAAGGCCGCCCAGGCCGCCGCCGGCGGGGCGGCCCCTGCCTCCCCGCCCGTGCTCGTGTCCGCGGCGGCGCCGCCGGCGGCGCCGGCGCCCGTGGCGGCGGCGGTGGCGGTGGGCGGTGGGGAGGGGCTCGCGCCAGTGCGGGTGCCTGCTGGTCTTCCGCAGGGCGGCAAGGTCAGGTGAGGGTGCTGATAACTCCCACCACCACCTCAGCCCCCTTGTGGGTTTTTGCTTGGCTGATGGGCTTGCATGCGAGACCGTCAGGGAGTTTGCAGGTGCATGGAAGCGCCGCTGATCCACCTGCGGGCGGGGCGTGCCAGGGCGCAACACCGGCATAAGGCGTCGGGCCGTATGCACGCCTTGCTGCAGCAAAACGCGTTTGAGGTGGTTCAGCCCTCGAACCTGGCCAAGTTCTGGGTGGTCGGTGGCAGCCAGCTGGACAGCTGTGAATGACACCACACCACCCACTGGCGGCTTCCTTCCAGGCAACTGAGGAATGAGGCCCCCCCACCAATGATAATGCAGGGAAGCGAGCGCCTCGGGGCTTGGGTCGCCCGCGGCCTCGCGCTACCTCGGGTCCGAGGTCGACAGCGATGATGAGGGGGCGGTCCGAGGTAATGGCGGGGCCGGGGCCAGGCGCGCGCTGCAGCTCGACGGCGCGGGGAGGCCGCAACACCAGGCGCCCGTCAGCCCGAGGGCGGCCCTGGCGCCGGGAGATGAGGAGTCGCTGTCGCCGCTGCGCGCGGCGATGGCGCGGCGCGCGCCGAGCCTCTCAGGTCCGGCGCAGCAGGAGCGGCAGCAGCAGTTTGTGCACCAGATGCAGCAGCAGATGCGCAGCGGCGGCGGCGGCGCCTCTGCGGCGGGGGCTGGCGGTCCGCAGGGGGCTGCGGCGGCGCACGCGCCCAGCCGATTCGCACCCAGGAACGAGACAGGTGTTCTTAACTGATCGATTCTCGTGCATGTCTATTATTGGCTGCCAGAGTGCCATGCCAAGGCGCTGAGAAGGCCCAGTTGGGCGATGCATGTGTGCCAAACAAACAGGCAGCGGGCCATCGGCGTCAACCACACGTCGCTCAAACCGATCGATTTGAACGCGCCAGGGCCAGCGCCACGCACGTTGAACGCGCCAGCGCCACGCACCCAGTCTCAGCCCTTGCCACCTGGCTCAGCATCGCCCAACCACGGCTCCATTTAACCTGCCAGCAGGAGCCCACAGCGACGAGCCGGCTGGGCTGGGGGCTCAGTTGCTTGGCACGGCCGCGAGGCCGCCGGCGCGCATGGTGGGCCCAGCCGCAGCGGCGCCCGCCGCCGCACCCAGCCCCGGCGAGAAGGCCCTGGCGGATTTTGATGATGACTTCAATGGAGATGCGTCCCTGAGCACGAGCGGGGACTGGCCGGGCGGCGCGGCGGCCCGCGCGGTGGGGCGGCCGCAGCAGCTGCGCGGCGGCACGCCGGGCGCGGGGGGCGACGCGAGCTTCGCGCGCTGGGAGGGATAGCAGAGGGATGATGCTCTTTTGGTGTCTAGAGGTGGTGATTCTCCCATCCTCTAATTAACTCTCAGGTGCATTTACAAGGCTTCACTTTCGGTATTGGGGCGGCAACCGACAGCATCACGCTGATTCAACTGTTTCACCAACCCTCCATGACGTGGTTGGGCCGAAATTCACACATGCATTCTGCCAGGTATGCAGCTGCTTGAATTTCAGCAACAAATTGTTGGCAAAAGTGAAGCGTTTGCAACGGGATCCAGCCTGGTTCGCCCACAGGGCGTGCAGGTGGATGTGAGGGGGGCCAGCCAGCAACCAAGCAGGCTGCAGGCGGGCGGTACGGGTTGTTTTTTTGCTGTCATGCTAGCTGGCAGACAGTGTTGTGCGGGCACCGCCTGCCGGCATACAAATGGCGACATACACATGGAAACAAGATATATAAAGCATCCTGCCTTGTCAGCTGCGTCTCGAGCGCTATACTGAGGGGCTGCACTGCTTGTGCCTCCAAGTAGTGGCAGCTGGTGACGTCACTGCTGCATCAACCGACGGACCATCCGCGTGCCGCGCGCCAGCCCGAAAGCGAAGCAGGGCTAGATGAAGGATCTAGTTTTCATAATATCATCCTTCTCTAGTTTTCATAGTATCATCCTTCTCAACCCCGGAGGACACGACGAACCCCCATTACCCACGGGACGGGCAGCAGAGCACGCGCGGGTGACAAGCGGGTGTTTCGCTACCAAAACCATATTGCAAGTCATCGAGCTTTCCTGTAATCCTCACTTTTATCGTTGCATTTTTCGGACGCTGCTCGTTTGTGTCCAGCGCGCGGGAAGCTCCTTTGTCCAGACTGGATCCTTGCTGTTTGGGCCTGCAGACGCCTTCCCGTCGCCACGAGATGACGCTCAAGACGATAGCTCTGTGTCTGGTGGCTCTGCTTGTATGCACAGATGCCAGGTGCGGTCACGCAAGGGGGGCCGCCCTCACCGGCCTAGCCATTGTCAGCAGCAGCACTGCACTGCCGAGAACCTGGCTCACATTTTTCAACGCAGCTGCGCTGGCCCTGTGTCCCGCGGTGAGGTGTCCAAGGGGCCCCCCCACCTGCTGCTCCCCGGTCCGACCCTGCAGGCCGTTGCTGCCTGGGGTGGCGCTGGCCACCTACAACACGGGCGCCCCTCGCCAGACGGCGCTCCAGATCGGCCCCGGCGCCGTGCCTGCCCCCGCCGGCTACCGCCTTCCTGACGGCGCTGCAAGCCAGGGCCTTGTGCCAGCGACCTGGATGGGGTCGCTTTTCTCCTTTGGTGTGCCCGACTCAATCGATATAGGACCCACGCAGACCCCCGTGACGGGCGTGCAGGGCCCCTGACGTGCGCACAAATGATGACAGCCGCAGCCGCTGGCGTCGCTGCGACCCCGCGGCACCCGGCAAGTACTCCTGCACCATCCTGCAAACAGGTCTTGCATCCGCATGCACCTCCGGCGCACCCCATATGCATATGATTAGTTCAGGGGAGGCAACGGCAGCGACAGCACTGAGCGCATGCACATCACACAGCCAGGTAAGGCCGGCCTGGGCCCCACAAACCTTCTGTCCCCTGAATCACTAGCAATCCAGAGTGTATAATCGACAGTCGGGCGCTCCAAATCACATTTGTCTCAGGAGGTGCTGTGGAGTCAAGGGTCACGCCACCCATGATGGTATTACTGTTTTGCAGTGCACCCTTGTGAGATCCTTACGTATGTAAGTCAGTTCCTGTCCCGTGATTTGGGGAGAAGCAGAAAAGTCATGGTGCCATGGGAAGCAAGTTGAGGGCAGTGTGGCGTGTACCACTAACCACAATCAAACACCTGCTTGATCAATTCAAGTATGGAATCCGACTCACACAAGGAGTTTCGATGATGCAAGGTAGCCTGCGCAACATGGTGAGCTCTCAGCCTGCAGTGCTACGGTACTGCACAGTGAGGGCACAAAGAGCATCGCAGTGACACCATGCATGGGTTGGAGCGTCCCGCCCGCCACAGTACGAAAGAGGCCCAGAAAGCGGAGCCTTTTCGGCTTTTGAAATCGTTTTGGGATCTGGATTCCGCAGGTGATACCGTGATCCCAGCCGCGCGGCACCCCCGGGGGGGCATCGCGTTGGATCATTGGTCACTGCGACAGACGGGTGACACTCCTCCAACACGGAGCAAAACTTGTTGAACTTCGTCGACCACTTTCAACATCACGCGCACTTCCCTTACGCGTTGACCTGTCGGCACTACAAACCCCCTGCAAGCCCGTTTGGGAGTTGCGTCCAGTTGGGAACTACCCGTGCAAGCCATCGTCCTGAGACCCCTGCAACAATGAAGGCAGCGTCCCTGAAAGTGCTTATGGTGGCTGTTGCCTGCGTCATGGTGGCGGGGTAAGCCTGAGGCGTGCTAGCCAGCCGCCCTGCCCCCTGCAGATGCCCCATTAGCATTCGCTCATAACCACCTGATTGCCCTCTGCCTGCGCACCTGGATGGCAGCTCAAAGCCGCAACCCCCATGCCCACCATGTCCTTCCTGCTCACGACCTCGTGCAGGCCTGCCGAGGCCCGCCGCGACCTGCTGGGTGAGTCCTTCCTCCCGGTCGGCCAGACCGTCTCCATCACCGCCGGCGGCGGCGGCTTCCGCGGCGGCGCCATCCAGATCGGCAAGGTGGCACCCAAGGCAGGCAACAGCACCAAGGCTGCTGCCGCGGGCCAGACCACTGTCAAGGTGACCGCGCCGACGTTCGTGGCGCCCGCGCCCGTCAAGATCACTGTCACGCCCGCCCCGAAGCCGAAGCCCATCGACCTCTCCAGCAAGATCATCCTGACCAAGGTGAGATTTGACCTGAGGTTTGACCTGATCTTGACCTGTTGGCCATTCGCTGTGGCCGCGTGACAATGTCTCTCCTATGCCAGAGCTGGCATACTCGAGCGCCCGGCCTGTGCTGGGGGAAAGGTTCTTGTATCTTCCTGACCTGCGTATGCTGCATCCTTCCCTCCACCCTCCCGTCCAGGCGCCGGCGGCTGCCGCCAAGGCGCCCGCCGCCGCTGCCGACAAGGCGCCCGCCGCCGACGCCAAGGCGCCCGCCGCCGCTGCCAAGGCCCCGGCCGCTGCTGACAAGGCCCCCGCCGCCGATGCCAAGGCGACGGCCGCTGCCGACAAGGCGCCCGCCGGCGATGCCAAGGCGCCGGCCGCTACCGACAAGGCGCCTGCCGCCGATGCCAAGGCGCCCGCCGCCGATGCCAAGGCCCCCGCCGCCGACGCCAAGGCGCCCGCCGCCGATGCCAAGGCGCCCGCCGCCGATGCCAAGGCGCCCGCCGCCGATGCCAAGGCGCCCGCCGCTGCCAAGGCGCCCGCCGCCGCCGCCGCCAAGGCTCCTGCCGCCGACGATGACGAGGAGCCCGACGCCGCTGATGCCAAGGCCCCCGCTGCTGATGCCAAGGCGCCCGCCGCTGCGGCCAAGGCGCCCGCCGCGGCCGCCGCCAAGGCGCCCGCTGCTGCCGCCCCGGCCGCCGCAGGCCGTCGCTGAGCCAGGGGCATTGGCCCCCGCTCTGCTGGACGCCATTGCATCAGTACAAAAATGTTGTCCATTGTGGTGACATGCACTTGTGGAATGGCTGGCAGAGCACGTGCGGCTCAGATGCTAAGTGCTCTTCTGCAGACGACTGTGCGAGCTCCGCCGCACGAATCTGGAGCCTGTCACTGTGGGCGCAGCAAGTCACCTTGCTGTGTTCAGCGGGCAGGCACAAACGAACCTGGTGTACACCCCTCAAACACTTGCTTAAAAATTGGTGGCCTCTGCCGGGCAATGGAACTTTCACATACTCCAATTAAATGATTTGGTGGGTGCGTGGCGGCGGCGGGAACGGCACGCTGCAGTGCACTTGCGTCCCTCACAGTGCACAATTCTGTAAAGTGGCAAGCCTGAATCCAAGTAACTGTGGTAGCAGAGGAGTGGCTGAGCTGCCAGGACCCGAAACATGCATTGAGCACTTGACTCCACTGCTTGACTCCGATACAAAAAGTCATCACCGCCTGCAGGGTTGCATCCCTCCCTCGTGTCCTGACCACCCAGCCCTTGCCCTTGCCTTAAGATTGTAGAGTCATGCTAACAAACATACAGCACAAGATTTAACCTCAACTATTTTCAAGCTATCAACACTGCCGTAGTGGCGATCTGCTTGCTTTTTTGGGCCTCAACCAGGGCAGAGAGGATGGCAGCGGACGTCGCCGAGAGAGGATGGCGCAATGACGCAGATATGGGACTGTCGGACATGTTCGTGGCTGCGGATCGCGAAGTGCAGAGAAAGAGGTAAGGAATGAGACGGCTGACGCACCCAGACCCTTTTCTCCGGTGCAGCATGATACGTGAGAAACTCCTTCGCAGATTTAACAACCTCTTTGAGCAACTGAGCGAGCGCAGCCTTACCCCCGAGGAGGAGGAGATCATCCGGCTGCGGGTGCGCTCGAACGGAAAGCCACTCACAACGACGCACCGCCGGTCACAACGCCGCCCCCCTCCTCGCAGCAACCGTCGTTGCTTGCCCCTCACGCCCACCCTCACGTCCCTCAACATGCGCATCCGCAGGTCCAGAACCAGCGGTTGCTGCTCAAAGAGTACGAGCGGCGCGAGGAGGCGCGAAAGGTGCGCGCGGCGCCGCCGCCCAGCAACACAGCGGGCCCCCGAACCACCTTCCTGCCCGGCCCCTTCTGCGCTCGCCAGCCGCGCCCTGACGACCCGCTGCGCCCCCGCCGGCCGGGCACGGCAGGTGCGGGAGCTGCGGGCGACGGCGCCGGAACTGTCAGAGCGCGCCGCGCGCCGCGCGCTGGAGCTGTGCGGCGGGCGCGAGGACGACGCCATCCTGAGGGCCGCGGACGACCGCGGCTTCAAGCGCCGCTGCATCGCAGATGCCGGGGACGCGCCGGGCGAACCAGGTGGGGCCGCGGCGCCGGGCCAAGGCGACGGGGCGATCGGCTGCGATTTGGGCAGCAGCGGTCGGGCCGCGAGCAGCGGTCGGGCAGCGAGCAGCAGTGGGGCCGCGAGCAGCGGCCGCTCTGCTAATGCGAGCCCAAGACACCGCCCCCGCGCGCGCTCGCGACCCGCGCAGTGGCGCCGCTCGCCGTGCCGCCGACGGCGGGCGTCGGCGGCGACTCAGCAGCTGCGCCCCCCCAGGCGCGGCGCGCTGGCGGGCTGGCCCTGGAGGGGGGGATATTCTGCGGCCGGTTTCGCAGCAAGCTGGGGCCCTACCAGGTGGGGTCCGCCGGCTTGCTCCGCTTGAGGCAGCGGCGTGCCTGGACTTCCGTACGATGCCTGGCAGCGTCCAGGGCCGGTTGCACTTGCACTGAAGCGGCTCGCGGATGCACAGCATAGTTCCGAGATGTTCAGCGGCCGACCGACCCCCATCTCGCCCCGCAGCTGCCGGGCACCTTTACTGCTGCCCGCCCCGCGGCCCTGGCGGCCTCGCCGCCGCCAGAGTTGCCGGCGACGCTTCCTTGCAGTCAGGGTGCTGCATTGCACCAAAATATCAGCAGCAGCAGGGGCGCCAGCCCAGCGCCCGTTGCGTCGCCCCAGCAACTGCAGCATGCCCGTGAGGAGGTAGATGGCAGCGATGGCCAGGAGCATAATCAGCAGCAGCAGCAGCGGCAGCAGCAGCAGCAGCAGCAGCAGCAGCAGCAGCGTGAGGAGCGATGGGAGGGCGACGAGCATACCAGGGGTCAGCCGCAGAGTCCCAGGCAGGTGGAGGGCGGGGGAGAGCAGCAGCAGCAGCAGCAGCAGCAGCAGCAGCAGCAGCAGCAGCAGCAGCAAGTGGTGGCGCTTGCGAAAGGCGCGGACGGCCCCGCGCAAGTGCTCGCTGCAGACAAAGTTGCTGTGGGCATCCAATGCCTTGGCGCCAGCACGGACCTTCACGTTCCAGAGGCAGCCGGGCACTCGGCAGAGCCCGCAGCCCCCGGCAGGCCGGGCGCGCCGCCGCCGGCGCCGCGGCCGGGCGCGGCCGCGCAACCCGCGGG
>NW_014011277.1:0-9514 GCF_000611645.1 Monoraphidium neglectum
GCCGCGGCGCTTGCCGTGTCGGCGCTGGTCGCCGACGGCGCCGCCGACGCTGACGCCGACGCAGCGAGCGGCGCAACGCCGCTGGGCGAGCGGGCGGGCGGCGGGGGGGAGCTCTGGTTGGAGGAGCACTGCGAGGAGTACGTGCCCGCTGACCTGGCGCCCTGGGTCCCAGCTGAGGCCGAGGCGGTTGCCGTGCCGGACGCCAAGCGTCCAAGGATCGACCTCGGGGCCGCGGTCGCTGACGAGGACGACGACGAGGACGCATGCCTGGTGGACGCCGGCGCCTGCCAGTTTGGCGCCGGCCTGTCGCCCGCGCAGAGCGGCGCCCTGTGCGCCCCAGAGTTCGACGCCGCGGCCGCGTTTGACGCCACGGCTGCGTTTGACGCCGCCGTGCCAGCGCCATCGCCCACGCCGGCGCCCGCGCGGCCCGCCGCCAAGGGCCGCAAGGCCGCTGGCAGCAAGGCGCGAAGCAAGCCCGCGGCGGCGCAGCACGCTGAGCAGTCCTTCGCCCCTCGCGCGGGCGCGGCCGGCGAGGGCCTGACGCGGCGCCACAGCTCGCCGCTGCCGTCCCCGAATGTCCCTGGTTGGGTGCCGATCGAATCTGGCAGCAGCGCGCAGGGACTCAGCAGCCCCCTGCAGGCACCACCCCGCGCGCAGACGCAGTCACCGCCGGCGTCGCTCACTCACATGACCACCTGCCCCAGCTCAGCGGAGTCTGTGCAGCAGCCAGCCGATGTGGCGGCCGCGCAGCAGCAGTGGATGCTGATGCAGCAGCAGTGGGCGGCGCAGATGATGCCGGGCGGCTATGCCGCGCCGCCGTGGGGCCACAGCGGCGTGTGCGGGGCCCCGCAGCCGCCCGCCTGCGCGTCATGCTCTGGCTGCAGCGGCGGCTGGCCCGCGCCGGGCGGCGGCAACCAGCAGCAGCAGCAGCAGTGCCAGGCTCACGACCAGCCAGCCGTCGGCTGGCCGGGCCCGCCGCCCGGCGGCGACGCGGCCGCCGCCGCCGCTTTTGCGTCATACCAGCAGCAGGCCATGTGGCAGCAGGCGGCCATGTGGCGCCAGATGTGGCAGCAGCACCAGCAGCAGCAGCAGGGCGTCGTCATCGGCGTGCCCGTTGAAGAGATATATGGCGGCGCGGAGCAGGGGCAGCAGGCCTGAGCGCAAAGCGCCCGCGGCGCAAAGTCAGTTTGTGGACTGTAATTTCTAGTCGAAGGGAAGCCGACCGTCGGTCAGCTTCCACAACGGACCCCCCAAATACGCACGCACACGAGCACGTGGCGCAGGATGGGGCGGGAGCCGGGTTGAATTGCGAGCCGCGTGTTTGATGGACCCTTGACCACACTTGTGAGCACCCCTCACCCCCTTGATGTCCACATCCGCGTTTCTCCCACACATAAAACGCAGCACTTGTGTTGTTTTGGTGGGCCGTGCGTTTTGAACCGGGCCGACTTGCGTCTGCTGAGGCATTGCGATCCGCGCTCGCGGTGTCCCGCCTCCGCCCGCGCGGGCGCGCGCACCAGGACGGCCGATTCTATCATGCATAGTGGCGTGCGCGATGTGCGCACAGGGATGACGCCGTGTGACCCACCCACCCGAGACGATTGACCCACCGAGTCCACCCACAGCGAGTTTGACCCCACCTCAACACCTCCTCTCCAGCCCCTCTGTCTGTTTGCCCCATCCCTCACCTCCGAATCCCTCCTGAACTGCCTCGTGCGGCCTACTGGAAGGGCAGGAGGCACAGGCGCCAAGCCACCCCAGACCATTGACCCGAGAGAGCTCTTGTTGTAATACTGCCCACATGAGTGACGACACGGCCAATGGGCAGTTGCAGCGGGGCTGCAATCGGCCGGGAATTCAAGCAGAGGCGCTGCTGCATGCAATGCATCTGTGGCAGCTTCCCCGGTGCGCGAGACGGGCTAACATGGGGCTAGGCCCTGTGTCGTCACAAGTAGGGCAGGGCGCTGTCATGCATGGGGGCTTCCTGATGGGCTTCTCACCGCGACTGCCCCGGGCTTTTGGCTGACTGTGGACAACAGGGCGCTGATTGTGGGCGACAAGGGGTGACTTACAGGCAGATGGGTGTGCGTGCTAGTCAATCCGATCCGAGAGCTGCCCCGGCCCCGACGGCGCCGCCTGGACAAAAGGATCGACGCCGGGGACAACGGGGAGCATGCAGTGAGGAATGGGCACATGCATATGATGTTGAGTCCGAAAAAGATGAAGCTTGTCGCCTTCAGGCACAAGGGTTGAGGGGCAGACGTGATGATAGTGGAAGGAGAAGGGAGGAAGGGGGAGCGCTTCCTGGGCATTAAGCCTGTCGCAACAGCAAGGTTGAGCATCCAAGGGCACAAAGGCGGCCGATTGCATATAGATAAGTCTCCAAGCAGGGGCGGCCCTGCATGAAGCGCCTGAAGGGTGGTCAGTGCCTCCCGGCGGGCCGCCGGGGCCGGGCGTGGACGTCGTCAGTGTGTCGTGTCAGGGGGTGCGGCGGAAGCCTGGCAGGCGCACACACTCCCCACGGCAGGCGTCGGGAGCTGTGGGCAAGGCGTGGCAGCGGCACATGGCATGGGGGAATGCAGGGGACCAAAGGTCCAGGCAGTCTGGCACCGCAGTTGGCCGTCGCAGGAAGCGCGGGGCACATGCCGCCCCCTTCAGGGAGGCCGGCGCCCGCTAACAGCTCGCGTTGGTGCGGCAACAACCGCATGCATGGCCCTGTGTTGCATTAGAGCGGCTCGTATGGAGCGAGCCAAGCAAAGGCCGGGGGCTTCAGCAGTGATGGGCAACACTTGCGCAATGTCAGTCGGGCGCGGCGGGCGCCGCGGTCGCCGCGTGGCGCACAATCTCGCCGCGCGCGCGTTCGAAGCACATCGAACGGGACGGAAGCAGTGGTGGCACGCGGGAGTCAACGCAGGCAACATGCAGAAGCGAGCGGTCCTCGAATCGGTCAACCTGTCTTGGATGGGTGAGAAAGCTCGCCCTCCCGTAACCTGATATAAGATCTGAGCCGGCACCCACGCAACTTTGGGCAGTTCTTCACGCATGCCCTGTCAGCATCATTATCAAGCAGCCCGCATTAGGGCCCGCGCAGCAACGCGAGCCGCGCCGCGCGGCGCGGCGGTTGACGCGCCGCCCCCCCGCACGGGAGAGGGGCGCGCGGCCGCGCGACGACGGCGCGGCGCGCGCCGGGGCCGCCTGGCTGCGCCGAGGGGGCGGACGGCAGGTGTGTTGGTCCTGATCTGTTGATTCCTGTGTGACGTAGCTGCGCGGCCTCGCCGGGCAGTGATGCGATCTGCCAGTTCGCACGAGATCAGATCAGATCACGCGGCCCGCTTGATGCTCGTGTACAGGGTGCTGCGGTCGTCGCCCCGGCGCTCGAACACAACTGCGGTGCGCGTCGAATTCAACACGCCGCGGCGCAGGAGGGAGGGAGGCATCGGGTCAGCAGGAGCTGGAGCAGCAGGACCCCGGCCAGTGAGGCCCCGGCGGCCGCGCCCGCCGCCTGCCGCTCGCGCCGCGCGTCGGACGCTGCCCGTCGCCTGTGCGCACGATCGGGCCCCGGCGCTGCGCGGGCTTCACCTGTGTCCCCAACCAGCACGTTGTGGGCGCGCACGAAGTCGCGCCACCCGGACGTCAGGCGCAGGTGGCGCTGCGTGTTGCACACGGCGCCCTCATATACCAGCTGCCACCTGGGGTGGGAGGGGCGCATGGAAGGGGGCGGGGTGAGAAGGGGCAGCATTCCAGCGCCCCGGCCGCATGCATGTGTGGAATCGGCGGGGGCGCGGGAGGGGGCGTCACGCGGGCAAAGACAGGTTCACCGCCGCCGAGTGAAGGGCGCCGCGCACAGGGTGACCGGGCCGGGGGCAAGCGCGCCCCCCGACCGCGCTCGCGGGCCCCGCGGTGGGCGGGCGGGCCGGCCCCAAAGACAGGGGGTCTGCAGCAAGCTTCAATTATTATTTATTGGGCTCGCCTGCGTGCGTCGTCGTCCACCAAGGCAACCTCCCGCTTGAACAGCAGCTCGTAGTGCTTGCTGGCCCCCTGGCCCGACGCGCAGCTGCCGCCGCGCGGCGCCGTCGCGAGCTGCATCTCGGGCAGCAGCGCCTCGGCCATCGGCTGGGTTATGTTGAGGCGCTTCAGGTAGGCCTTGCAGCTGATGGCGCGGGACATCCTGTTTTGGGGCGGTCGGTGGGGCCGCAGGCGGCGGGCGGCGGGGCGCGGGGTTGGGGGCGCGGTGAGTTGTGGTGGGCGGGGCGAGTTGAGTTGGGCGGCGCGGCGAGAAGCGGGAGGGGACGCGGCCTCCCGGTGGGCAATGGTCAGCGGAACGGCAGGGCGGGTGCAGGGGGGGGGAGGTATCGCCGCAGCACAAGCGGCCTCGGAGCCCTCCCCTTCGTCGAGCCGAACCAGCGGCACGCACTTGACAGTCTTGTCGTCCGTTGAACTGGGGGCCCCGCGCGCCCCCGCGCCCTGCGCCTCGCCGGCTGTCCCCCTAGGGCCGTCCGCCCCGGGCGCAGCGCCGGCGGCGGGGACGGCCTCTGCGGCTGGAGCGGCAGGCTGCTGCTTGGCTTGCTGCTTCTGCTGCTGCTGCTCGCGTCGGGAGGGCTGGCGCACTAATGGCAGCGGTGCCTGCTGCTGCTGCTGCTGCTGCTGCTGCTGCTGCTGCTGCTGCTGCTGCTGCTGCTGCTGCTGCTGTGAAGACTCCTGTTTGACCAGCGACTGCTGGGTGGTCAGCTGCTGGATGGCTGCTTGCTGCTGCTGCTGTTGCTGCTGCTGCTGCTGCTGCTGCTGATGTTGCTGCTGCTGCTGCTGCTGCTGCTGCTGCTGCTGTTGCTGTAGGGCTGCCTGCTGCTGCTGCTGCTGCTGCTGCTGCTGCTGCTGCTGCTGCTGTTGCTGTTGAGCAAGCAGTTGCGGGTGCTGCAGCGACGTCTGCTGCTGCAGCGGCGCCTGGTGCTGGAGGGACGCCTGCTGCTGCATCAGCGACGATTGCCGCTGCAGCGACCCCGCCCCCACCAGGTCTAGCCGCGGCGCCTGCTCAAGCTGCGGCGCCGCGGCCCCTCCAGACGGCGCGCCACCGCGTGCGCCCGCGCCAGCGCTCGCGATCAGCTGCTGCTGCAGCGCCTGCTGCTGCAGCAGCAGCTGAGTGATGGGGGCGCTGTACCCTCGCTGCAGGTGCCGGAAGTCGCCGCCACCAGGGCCCGCTGGCGCGGGCGCCTCGCTCGCCAACCGGCTGACCAGCGGCCGCGGCATCGGCAGTTGGTACTGCTGCGCTGGCCCCTCCATGCCGCCCCGCAGCCCTGCCGGCGCCGCGGGTGCCGCGTTCGCGGCCGCCGCCAGCGCGGCGTTCGCGGCCACGGCGGCGCCGGCGCCGGCGCTTAGGCCGTTGGAGAGGATCGGCGCCGACGCGGTGCGCAGCGGCAGCGCGGCAGAGTGCTGGCGGGCGGTGCCGACGGCGCTCAGGTATCGCAGCTCCTGCGGCCAGAGGGCCGCGGTGCAGGCCAGCACGCCGGAGGTGAACGGGCTGACCATCTTGTTGCTGCTGCCGCAGGAAGCGGCCGCGGCCGGCGGCAGGAGGCGCCCGCCGTCGGCGGCGCCCCCGCCGCCGCCGCTCGCGTGGCGCTGCATGGCGGCCGCCGCGGCGGCGACGGCGGCGACGGTGGCGTCCATGCCGGTTCCAGGTTCGAGCAGCAGCGACGCCGCCGGCTGGGACGTGGACGGCTGCTGCGGCCACCTCAGCTGCTGCAGCGCGGCGCCGCCGCCCATCGACGAGCCGACGCGCATCATGGAGGGCGGCGGCGCGCCGGCCGAGAACGACCCACCGGCCGGCGCGTCCCGCAAGGCCATGTCCTGCGGCGTCATGGCGGCGGAGGCGGTTGCGGCGGCCGCGGCTGGCGCCGAAGTGCTGCTGCTAAGGGTGCGCCACAGGGGCAAATCGCCGCCGGCGCCGCCGCCGTTGCCGGCGTGCGGGCCCCAAGTCGTGATGCTGCTCACCGCGCTGTCGCACTGCTGCGGGGCGCACAGGCGCTTGCTGGGGCCCTGAAGGGACTCGGCCTGCGGCGCGGGAGGGGGCGGGGCGCGGCCGCGGCGCCGTGCGGACGTTGGTGCCCAAAGCCGCACGATTGGACCGACGCCTCGCAAACCGTCGCAGGGTGCTGGTGCGCCTCCCCGCCACAAACATGCACGGCCATCGCGACTGTGGCACAAATCAGCGGTCGCAACAATAAGGCCCCCCACCTGCTGCAGGCCACCTGCCGATTTCTGCGGGAAAGCCTCGGCGGCGCGCTTGGTCCCGGTAGTCGACGCCGCGCCCTGCCCTCGCGGGGCCAGGTGCGGGGCCACGCCGCCATCGCGATAATGCTGGTAGTCCATTTGGCGTGCCGCTACAGGCCGCTGGGGCGCTCTGGCCGCTGAGCTCGCGGGCAAAGGGTCAGGTGGATCATGAGAAGCGCAAGGACAAATGTCGGCGTTTTTGTTCTCTTCGTTGTAACGGTAGCAGGTGGCACCATTGGGCCTTGTCGGTCGAGTGCCGGTGAAGCTGGGCGCATGTTCCCCTTCCCACGGGCCCAAAATTGTCAACCCCAGGCCATCGTGCCTGTGCAGGCCCTAGAACGCAGACAGGCCAATTCACAGCGATTTAGGAAGCGTTTGAAAGCTTTTGGGCGTGATTTGGCAGGAGTATGGGAGTCGGGCCGCCGCCGGAGTGTGCGATGAGGCAAGCTGACAAGCGGCGCACACACAGCCGCGGGTTAGTACCGTACGGGCATCGATACATTCACATGTGTCGGCCCATGAGGTGCGTTAAGTGCATGAATCTTCCGCTTCTATCCATCCACATTTTACCATCCCTCGCTGCCCCTGCGTCGAAACACTGCAACCCCGCTTCACAGGCATTTGCGTGGGTGTTATACTATGGCCGGGCACGACCAGCCCAAGCGATTGCAGGTACGACCCGAGTGGCTTAACTTTGCAGCAACTTCCTTTTTGCAGGCCATGTGCCGAGTTCGTTTTGGTTAACCAGCTTGGTTGCCGCAGGGTAGTCAAAAGGTGGTCAAGGCAAAGTTGGTACTACCCAAGGATGGAGAGACGCGCCCAGCGGAAGTCAAGAGGCATGAGGGCGCCGGGGCGAGCAGCCTTGGGATAAGGATGGGTGGTAGCAGCAGTGGCATCAGCGGCAAGCGAGGGCGAGCGCCAACTGCGCTACGACAGGATTTGCTGCAGCCCCGCACTGTGCGCCGTGCACAAGCAAATGCTAGGAACCAGCAGGCTCCCTACCGAACGAGCTGCATGTGCCTGACGCCGCAGGCAGCCTTCGGTGTTGGATTTGCCCGCCACTTTGCCCTTCACCCCGCGCGATGCCAATTGCATGCCCCCTCTACACCCAAAAACATTCACACGCACACGTGTGGAAACGTGCAAGAGTGTGTGAACTGACCACTCATCGGCAGAGCCTGTGCCTGCATCCTGCAGCATACAAAGGGGATGCCTTGCTCATGGCCTGCACAAACGGGGTGGCTGCTCAATTGCAGCTGACCGCGCAAGCACCCTCGGCCCGGCCAAATCGATGCCAGAGGCTTTCTGGCGTGGCGCTCAGATAACGTGCTGCGCCGCCCCCGAGCCAACAGCTGACACGCTTATCTAACCTGTCGCTAGCAACGGTCTTGAGCTGATGCAGAGTACTGTGTCCAGCTGCTGTAGACTGGGCGACTCACAGTGTCGACCAGGCGCGCAGGTGCGCATGCGCCTCTACCTCGCGGGAATGCTGTTGCTGTCAAGTCGTGTCCCATGAGCCTGAATGGCTCCAGGGGCGGGCGACCGCGGGATCTTGTAATATTGCTTATCCTAATCTGGCGGCTGCAACAAAGGATTTGAGCTCGCCAAGTGGGTGCCGCCCATGCATCAGCAGGCTCTGGCTGCTGCACCAGTGGTTGATGCTTGGCGCGTACTGCGCGAGCGCGGTAAGCAAGCTCCACTGGTTGTCGCCGCGGAGCAACAACACCGGGGCATGCACATCGACCGGCCGCGCGAGCGAAGGAAGGCAGGCAGTCGGCTATTGTTCAAACTTGCACCTGTGGTGCAGCGGGGCAGTCACTTTGTGCAGCGAGACGAGCAGGCAAACGCGAGCCCGTCTGAATTGTGCTGAATCTACAAGTTTTCAAACGTGCGCCAACTTTTGTCTTGAGCTGGCGTTTGCACGTGATTTTGAGATGGGTGTCCTGTGAGTTATGATACGGTAGTCAGCATCCTGGGCTGCACTTCCACACAGGTACACATTGCACGCATACTGACATGCACTAGGCATCAAATGCATATAAAAATGGTCAAACATGACATCAGATAAGATGCACTGCGCACAAATGGCACGTGCGTAGGTGTGCGACGCTTGGAGTCCTCAAGTACGGTTGACCATCCCCTGCTGCTCGACGCTTGCACGCACTAGGCAGGCATAGCCAGACAAACGGTATCATTAGCTATCATAGCTCGTCTGAAAGTGCACGTTCATGTTCAATGTGCTTGGAGGCCCTGTGTTTCGTGATCTCATCGTGGCATGCAGTATCATTGCAGTGTTTCAGTGCATAAAACATGCAACTTCAGGCGCGATGTAGCATTTTATCGAAACAATGGACAGGGCCCTCCAATCAAGCTGCATGGCGTGCGGCGCTTCGCCTGCACCGGCCACAGCAACGCGCTGCAGTCGCCCTCGCCGCCGCCGCGCCTGCGCCTGTGGCGCTGGCAGTTGCGGACGGGCTCCCAATCCGCGAGTGCATGGAAGAAATTCTGACTGGAATGGACAACAGCAATTGCCTGGTACTGCAGGCAAGTTGCTGCTTTGACTTGCGAGGGGTGGACGTCAAAATAAGGGGGACATTTCGAAACAGACATCTGCACTGCAGCGGCAGCCTGGCGGCCTCAGTTGCTTTCCCCCATCGCTCATCCCTTGCAGGCGCCGCCCGGCGCCGGGAAGACCACGGCGGTGCCGCTGGCGCTGCTGCTACACAGCCCCGCCTTCCTATCCGGCGGCAAGCGGATCGTGGTGCGCGCCGGCCGCGAACGCAGCATGCGACGGGGGCACCGACCGCGCCCCGCCGCCTACGAATGCAAACATGCGCAGGCGGCGGCGCGCTGCCCAATGGACGAGAGGCAACCGCCACCCTGCCTCGAGCTGTCGCGGACGCTCAGCGGCGGCCGTGGCAGACAGCCCGTTGCCACCCCGTCCCGCCTGCCCGGCTGGCCCATGGCACACACCTCGTCTCTGGAAATTTCTTCACCCTGCCTGAACCGCTGTCTCACATCCTCCACAATCCCAACTAGTTGCCTGTGCCCCTCAATCCACCCCTGTTCGTGCCTGCATCCCTACTTTCAGGTGCTGGAGCCGCGGCGCGTGGCAGCCAAGGCGGCCGCGCGCCGCATGGCGACAATGATTGGGGAGGCGGTCGGGCGCACCGTGGGTTATAGAGTCAGGCTGGATAAAAAGGTGCGGGGGGAGGGGGTTCTAGCCGAGCGCGCGTCCGGCCGTCAGAGA
>NW_014011276.1:0-3993 GCF_000611645.1 Monoraphidium neglectum
CCCTTTCCCCCTCCTTGTGATTCCCCCTGCATACCCCCTCAACTTCACCCAGGCGTGTGAGTGTGGGTGTCGAGCTGGTGCAGGACCCGGCCATCATCTTCCTGGACGAGCCCACCACGGGGCTGGACTCTGAGATGGCACTGGGGGTCATGGCGGTGCTGCGGCGCCTGGCGGAGGGCGGCAAGATGGTGGGACCCTGCAGCGCGGGGGGCAGGGAGAGCCTCTTTGCGTTTGCTGCGGTGCCCGGGAGTTTGGTGGGGTTCAGAACTTCGCGGCAGGGAGGGCCGGCGCGTGCGCGCAGGTCTGTGCTGCTGCGGTGCCGGAGAACTTGGTCCGGGGGCTCGGAGGACTGCATGCTGCGTAAGGTCGCGGGGCGCGTCTATGCACCATCATCCGCCCCTCATGCCGCTTGTGCCCTTCAGCGCGACCGTTGACCCAAAAGTCCACTACTTTGACCGCGTGATGACCATCCCCCAGGTCGTCGCCACCATCCACCAGCCCAACAGCGAGATCACCGAGACCTTTGACGACCTCACCCTGCTGGCCAAGGGCCGGGTCCTCTACACCGGCGCCTACCGCGGCGCCCCCCAGCACTTTTCGGCCGCGGGCCACCCCTGCCCCCTGTACATGAACCCCACCGACTTTTACATCCGGCTGTCTTCGAAAGATGACGTCGCGGATGACCTGGCGGCGCGCTGGGCGGCGGTCACGGCGAAGGGCAAGGATGTGAGCGGCAAGGCCCTGGGTGCTGACGAGGACGCGTCCATGCTGGCGCTGTCTCTGGAGGGCGCCGAGCGCGGCGGCCGCGACGCCAAGGGCGCGCGCGACGCCGCACGCGGCGGCCTCGCGCGCGCGTCGTCGCTGGGCGCGGCCGTGGGGGGCGGCGCGGCCGGGGCGGGGTGGTGCGGCGGCGGCGCAGGGCGGGCGCCGGCTTGGTACCAGATCTGGGTGCTGATGATCCGGTTCTTCAGGTCGTGGTGGCGCACGCCGGTGCTGATCGCCGCCGAGACGATCCAGTACGTGTTCCTGGCTATCTTCTCGGGGCTGGTCTACCTCTTCGTGGGCAGGGTAGGTGCTGGGCAGCTGCCCTGGACCTCTCTTCGACCCTTTTGCCAAGGGCCGCACGCGGTTGCAGCGGGGACAGCCACCACACAACCAGTGAAGGCATCATCCGCAACCTGGCGACCACGGCACGATAATTGTGCCCCCTGCACATACAGCCGACCACGAGCGTGTGCCGCATCGCCGTTTCACGCCCTCAACCAACCAGGCCACGGACCTTGATTCGGGGTATGACAGGATGGCGGCCGTCTTCATTGTGCTGGCGCTGCTGGCCTTCACGCCCTCGTACACCGCGGTGGTGGTGTGGGACCACGAGAGGCGGCTGCTGCGGCGGGAGACCAACACGCGCATGTACACCCGGTGCGCTTGCCGCACGCGCGGCGCATAATGATGCGCAATCAGCACTGCATCGGAGGGCGCGCAGTCCGTGCGTGGGAGCGCGGCCTCCCCTCACATCTGCCATGCACCATTCGCAACCGCTGGCAACAGCTGGGCGGGGCAAGGCCTGGTCACACAGTGTGGCTGCTGCGGCTCCCGCGTGCTGCAATCTCACAGCTGCCGGCTTGTCGCATCACACCCAGCAGCACCTTGCTGCCCCTTGTTAATCCTGCTGGCCTGGCATTGCCGATGTGCCCCCGCCCTCCTCCCGCAGCGGCGCCTTTTTCATTGCCAAGTCGCTCACGACATCGCCAATAGAGGCCGCCCAGGTGGCCGTGTTTGCCACAGTCACCTACCTCATGTGAGCGGGTGCTGCGTGGGCACATGCACATGCAATGATATGGGTAGATACAAGCCGCACGTATCAAGGCAACCAAACGGGCGGGGGCAGGGAGGCGCGCATGCAGGCGGGCAGGCAGGCATGCCGAAAGGCAGGCGGGCAGGCAGGCAGGCGGATGCCGCGCCCTGCTATGCTCTGGTGCAGTCGAGCACAAGTCACAGCACGCGTGCTCTCACCCCAAAGCACGAGGTCACCAGCATGCGAATGACACACGCAAGCACGTGCTGCGCATGTGTGAGTCTGCAACTCTGGCTGACGCCAACTCTGCGACTCCCCGCCTCCAAACAGGTTTGGGTTCCAGCTCCACGCCGGCCGCATCCTCACGTGGATCGCCACCCTCGTCCTCTTCGCCCTCTGCTCCGAGACCCTTGGCTACTTCTGCGCCATCGCCACCCCCAACGCCGCCATCGGGGTCAGCCTCATGAACACCCTGCTCGTGGTGCTCATGGCCTTCTCAGGCTACCTAGTGCGCCGCGTGCCCGTGTACCTCGCGTGGATTCAGAGGATCTCGTATTTCTCGTACGCAACCGACGTCCTCGTCAGCAACGAGTTCGCCGGCCTCACGCTCTCCGGCCCCGGCCCGGCCGGCGGCGCGGGCGATGTGTCCGTGCCCGGCGAGGCGTTCGTGCCGGCGGCGGTGCACACGGGGCTGGGCGTGGGGGGCAACATGGCGGTGCTGCTGGGGATGACGCTGGCGACGCGAGCGGGGACGTGGTGCTTGCTGGAGCTGGCGGCACGCGGCCGCTTCCTGTGATATCACCATCAATGGGGTGTTGCGGCTGGCTTGCGCCTCGCCGGCTCTGCTGAGAGGTGGCAAACGGCCGGCCGCCGGCTGCCAGCGGCGCGCGGGCCGCAAAGCAGAGGTGCCCTTGTTTGGAAGGTCTAGGGTTTACAAAGCTCTACTCCCTGCATACGGCTCGCTCCTTCCCAGAACCTTGAAATGTATCAGCTGCACACGCAAACAGCATGCATTGCGAAAATTGGTCCTTGCTGACTGGACATCGTGGCTGTGTGAAAACCTGTCCTCAATTGCAAATTGATTGCTTTGCTTACTTGCGCAATTGAGTATTGCAGAAGGTTTGGTGCCTTGCTATGTTGCGACGTGGCACCTGTATCAATGAGACACATGTTTTGGGCCAATCGCATGGGCTGCACACCGTATGTGCACACCCGCCGTGGACGTACATCAGCTCCTGTTGCTGGACGGCGCCCGTAATTCTGCAAGGGGGGATGCCCGCCGGCCCTGGCCGATTGCGCTGGGCACTGGCTGTCATGCATAGCTGCTTGCACCTGCTGAAACCTGCCGCGCCCTACTCGAAGCTCACCCATCCAGCTTGTGTTGACCACTGTTCCCAGCCACATACAATGCGCCCATGCTCCGCACACCTCCTTGTGCAAATGCTTCAAAGTCAAACTTGATGCATGAGCCTGGATGGCTCGCTCCAGAAGCTGGCGGCCGCAGGACGCTGTAACAACCGCCTTTGATCCTGATCCTTGCACAGCACCCGCGCGTGGAAGCGCGTGAATTTCCAGACCACTGTTCCGGGTGCACACTGGAACAGTCTGGACGGGGGCATGCATGTCGATTGGTGCGTGCTTGCACGCTGCATAATGAAACCTGCAAGCTTGACCGTACGTGCTACTAGCCGTTCCATACAGTTACCCAAACCATAACGACCGCTTCTTGTGGAAGCGGGCACCAGCCGCCGCGGGCGAGGCCCACGAGTCGAGGGCGCACAGAGCGCATCTTACTCGCAGCGTGCCTGCCACGATCCTTTGCGCTGAGAGCGGCCTGCCGCCGCTCGCGCGCGCGCGTGGCTGCGCGCAGGCGCGCGGCAATGGAACCGTATGATCAAGTCTGATGAGGGGGTTTTGAAATGGGCGTTTGTGGGGGACCTCTCCCTAGCCTGCTCTCTGAGCCCGGCACGGGCGCGTCGCACGTGGAGCGGCGCGTGGCTACACACACTTGATTGGTTAGCAGCCGAGGGGGGCGCCCCTGGCGCCTTTGTGGCAGCCTATGCGGCCGGGGTGCACAACACCCTGAATCAGGGCCCGGTGGCGATGGCGGGCCTTCGCCAGCAATTGGGAGGGTGGGAAGTGCAGGCATGGGACCATGCGCTAGCCAACCGGGCTGCACGGGCCATCCAGCAGGG
>NW_014011276.1:4561-10082 GCF_000611645.1 Monoraphidium neglectum
ACGGGCGCTCATGCGCCTGCGCTGCTGCTCTCCCCCCTTTGCAGCGTCGCCAACACTGCATTACAACACCCCCACCCTTTGCCCCCACTGCGATGGCCGCGACCTTGATGAAACGGCTGAACATGCCCTGCTCGACTGCCCTGCCTACGCGGACCTGCGGGCCGCGCCGTGCTTTGCACCCTTGTTTACGGACCTGCCTGCACATGCCCGCATGCGCGCCCTTGTGCGCAGTGCGGACCAGCATACCCTCGGGGCCTTTGTGCACGCCTGCTTTGAACGGCGAACAGTGGCCCCCTGAATCCCTGTCACACAATGCTGATGCTGCCAAGTCATATCCCATGAGCCTGGATGGCTCCAGGAGCGGGCGACCGCGGGATCTTGTAACAATCCTAATCCTAATCCTAATCCTTACTCCACGCCACCCCTGTCGGTAGCGACGTGCTGTGCAGGCATTGAACTGGGTTCCTACCAGATGATTTTTAGCTACAGTCTGTACGGCAGTCTCGCCAGAGACATCAATCAGTTGTCTCCAGGCTGCATTGCTTTCAAGTCAACAGCTTCAGGCAGCCGTCAACGCGCGGATGTGTGTGGACGTGCGTACGCACTGCCGTGCTCATCAGTCCCATCCTCGTTTGTTGCAGGCTGGCCAAATAGCCTGCTGAAGCAGTACGCGCCCCCTTTTTGCAGCGCCCTGCGCTCTGTCGTCCACACACCTGAAGCCCTCAGCCCTCCGTACAACCGTCTGACCCACCACAGCTCCTTGGCTCACAGATGTCGCGCCGATGTGGGGTGAGGGACGCAGGCTCAGCACACGCGCTCCGCTGACAGGAGCCGCTGCAAGCCGTGGTGCCCAGCAAATCAGCGGCCGCGTGGAAAGCGGCGGTCTACTTTGCCTCGGGGGCCGCAGCACGGCTGCGAATGCCTGTTACATGCGACTCGGGCGCGGCATAACAGATGCAGATGGGGGAGAACGCGCGCAGCAATCGGCCAGACAGCCCAAAACAAGCACGTCAGGGTGGTCAAGCATTCAGGGAGGGGTCCTCACTTAACGACACACACGTGGTGAATGCAAGGGATGCGATAGCGTGGAACAGGGTCATCCACTGTGCGCTCGCGCCTGCACAGCAAGGGTGGTGCGTGGCAGCCGGCAGGCGGGTGGGCAGCGCCTGCGGCACAGCAAGGCGGCGGGGGCTGGCGAGGAGGCCCGCGCTGGCCATTTGCCCCGCCCACGCCCCCTGGTCGTCAGCAATGTCGGGAGAGCAGTGTCAATCCGCGGCGCCCACCGCATGTGCCACCGCAGCCTGCTCTCTTTCCACTTGAGACACAGTAACTTTTTTTATGGCTTGCAGGCTTGCGAATGCAGGGCTCGCCTGCAGCACCTCAAACGCGCCCCTGCTCAAGCCAATCAAGTAGAGTCTTTCCAAGCCGCCGAGCCAGGGCGCAGACATGAGGTGCGCCGCGACCCCGGCCGACATGCAGGGGGCGAAGTGCAGGTAAAGTTCTTGCAGCGACTCCAGGGGAGCGGCGGCCAGCGCCCTCCAAGCAGCCCCGTTTTGGTAGAACCGGCCATCAACGGAAATCAAATAGAGACGCGACAGCTGTCGCGCCCAGCAGGCGCGCGCCAACGAAGCTATGGACGCGTCCGTGTGCAGGCCGTCAGTCAAATCGAGGCTGCGCAGGGCTGCCAGAGGCGCGCAGGCGATCGCCGCCACCACAGCGTCTGCGTCCGCCTCGCTGTTGCTGTCCTGCGTTAGGCACAGCTCCTCCAGGCTGCTTGTGACCCCCTCGACCGCAAGCAGCGCCGCCATGCCGCGTGCCGTTAGCGCGAAGGGTGGCAACATGGCCGACCTCACAAACAGATGCAGCCCACGCAGCGACGGCAGAGCCAGCTGGCCAAGGACCGCCGCCGCGGCGTCGCTGAAATAGCTGCAGCGATAATCCAAAAAACATAAGCAGGGTGCGCCGCAGCCGGCAAAATCATCACTGATGGGCGGCTCATCGCAGTCGATGGTGATCGACCGCAGCCTGCCAAACCAGGGGGCGCACGCCATTGCCCGCATGCCAGTTTCATTGCGACCGGCAGCGTCAATGGTGACTTGGCTGAGGCCGCTGCTGTACAGCAGAGTCAGGTCGGTGAGTCGCGGCATCTCGAGCGCCGCCAGGGCGCAGAGCTCTGACCGGGTGACGTGGCTGAGGGTCAGCTCCTGTCGTCGGTGGCGGGCGGCAGAGCAGGGCGCGCTCGTTGCAGCAGGCAAGCGCCACAGACGGCAGCTGCACCGCACTACCAGCGTTCCACACAGGCGTGCATCAAGACATCGACACCAGCCCCCCGAGCTCGACCCGCATCGCCCGGCCCACCTGCAGCAGCGGCCAGGCTCCCACGCGCAGTGCCATGTCAAAGAGTACGTGGCAAGGAATTATACAATCTTGGCGGATGCACAGGCACTCCAGCAAAGGCAGCTGCGCCGCTGCAGCGACATAGGCCGCGTGACATGCGGCGGCCGTGCTGCCCTGCTCACAGCTGTCCTCGACTTGGACCTCGAGATGAGTCAGCTGCCGCAGCGTCGCCGGCAGCCGTGCCCGCTGGCTTCTGCATAGGTGACTTGAAGGGTCACAATACGGCAGTGCCGCCCCAGGCTTGGGAGCGCGGCGGCGAGCGCGGCGACATCAGATGCGCAGTGCGACATGACGCTGAGCTCGCGCAGCGCGGCCAGCCGGGGCGCAGCTGCGGCAAGGCCAACGATATGCGCCACGCGCTCCACACAGACGCCATGCACGCAGCCATCGCTGAACACCCTCGCCGCGCGGCTGGTCAGCCGCAGGGCGGGCAGGTCTGTCCTATTCAGCAAGCGCCGCACGCGCTCCCCAATCTCGCGGGGCAGCGCAGGCGCTGCGCCAAACGGCCACAGCCTTCCGACCTGATTGCAAGGAAATTGCTGGTTCAAGTGTTGTACAGCGTCCTGCTCGGTGTTTGCCATGCCTGTGTACTGTAGAATGCTGCCCGGTGCTGTGATCTTGTGCCGTACGCAGCTCAGCACCTGCGCCAGGCATGTGTCCTGCTTCGTGACAAGTCGACCTCTTCATCATCCGGCCATTCAACCTGCCGCGCACCCCGCGCCGCCCTGTCACCTGCACGAAAGTCGTTGGTCAACTGCACCGCTCCCGGAGGCGCTACACACAAGCGCGCGGCCCAGGCCGCTGATCCCCTCTCAGACCCTGCCCGTCTCAATCTCATGCTCCATACAACCTATCTGCGCCCCCCGCCGGCCCCGGCACGCCCCGCCGCCGGCGCTAACTCTTTTGCACCCCCCTCCCCCCGCCTGCCAAATGGAAGGACCCCGAAGCGTAGTAAACCCACCCCGTCAACGACCGGTTCCGCAGCCCAACTGACCAGACCGAGCAACAGGCCAAACACGCCCAGTACCTGCGCCAGGCATGTGACCTGCCTGCTGCGTTGAAAGCTAACCTCTTCATGATCCGGCCATCCAACCTGCCACGCCTCCCGCGCCGCGCCGCCCCCCGCGCCAGTCACCAGCACAAGACTAGATTAGAGGAGAGTAGACCGGGTGCTGGGCAACTAGATGTTTTGAAAACAAGCGCAAGTGTCATGGCAGCTGCGTGTTTCCCGGCTGCTCCGCCGGTGTGGGGACCTCGGGGCCCCCGTCGGGCGGTGAGGGGGCCCTCAGGTGAGGCCCTTAGCCTGCCCCTTACGGTGTCTCCTCGCACACACCTTGCGCCTATGACTGCGAGTGGACAGAGGCGGAACCCGTGCGGCTGTGCATGTAACAGCAAGGGGTTTCGGATTCCGCGGCAGCCTCGTCCTTGCCACCGCGAGCGCGCCTTGTCGCCTACACTTCAGCCCAGATCCCTCAGTGCCCGGCGCGGGTTGATGACCCGGTGAATGTGACACAGTACTGCCATGCAGGCCGCGGCGCACGCGGCCAGGTCCTTCCAATAATCCCTTCCCATTTGCAACAGAGGTGGGTTGGGGGCCTGCTGCATCCCCTCCGCGACCCCAAGGGGTATAATGTGCAGGCGGGCGAGTTGGCCCAGGACAGCCGCTCTATGAGCAGGCGGTGCTGGCTCTCAGCTACATATGTCATAAACCTTGTCTAAATCATATCCATATTGTACTTCAGCTCGACCACATGAACAGTCCATGGCCCCTGCGTGGCCACGCCCCTTTAGCTGCTCCTCCCTCACCACGTCTAGGCAGCTGCGCCTGCTATCGGGCTGCAGGTGACAGCAGCCGCTTGCACGATCGAGGAATGCCACCGCCGCCGTCACGTTGCTCCGACCCAGTCGCGCCTGCACGCAGCGGGCCGGCGGCCATCCCTGGAAGTTGGTTGCTGGCACACGGCCGGGACGGGGACGGCCGCCCCCACATTTTCCACGTCATGGGTGCCCTGCCCTACGTACGTCAGCCATGTTAACACCTCCAGCCAGCGCGCTGCACAGAATGCGGCCAGCAGGATGTGACCAGCAGCTGCATTGCGAGGCGCCGTACGTTGCGGGTGCACCCGCCAGCCGGCCAGCACGGCGAAAATTATGTAGGGTTGAACATTTTTCTAGGCAAGCGTCATGAAGACGAGAGCTTCAATTTGTACAATTGTAATGGGTGGAACTGAAGTCGCCACAACACGTCCGGCAGGCTTCCCTCTTGAATAATCACATGCCGCTTGGGCGCTTTGAAAACAGAACAAGGCAAGAGCAGACACAAGTTCTCCAAACTTTTACCAACAACAATGCTTTGAAAGGGGGGGGGCGAGCGTTACGGTACGGTAGCGTGGCCGGCGCTGTGTGCAGAGATGTGGCGGTGACATTTGCAACGCTGCGACCCCAACGACCCCGAGCAGGCAACTAAACAACAAAAATAAATATACATGGTGCACAGGCTCAATTCGAAGTCCTTTAGCGTGGAGGATCGCGAGCCCGAACCTGGTCAAAGCACGACTAAGCCTTCGTGTGGTCGGATGTTGTGGATTACGTCAAATGTGCAATTTAATAGAACATACTTTTCAAATAAAACTGCTGGTAAATTCAGCTCCTCGGCGCCAAGTGCGGTAACATTTCCCAAGTGCAGGTGCTGCTTGTATGTGCAAGGACTTTGACTGCTGACCCTCGCAAGCTGCTCACAAGAGAATTTTCCATGTATAGTTTTGCTGCAAGCTGCAGGTATGATATTCTCTGCCGTGAGATGACATGGCAGCTCTGCACCTCTGCCATTTGAGCATGCCTAACAGGTGCCCTTATGGTGCTGTTGGCCACTCCTGCCCAGTACCGCAGGTTCAAGTCAAGAGTTCGGCAAGACGTTGCAGGCCTTGCCCGTGTGCCTTCAAACACGGGTTGCCCCCCTCTGGCCGGTCAGCGGGGTAGCTCGCTGACCCCATGAGGCGCCCCTCCCGCGCTGCGGGGGACCACTTTTGGGACACATATATGTTCACGTGCCTGTGCATGTGGTGTCCCAATTTGTTATCGCACAGCAATTTTGCCAGGTGCATGCGCGTGGGTGTGTGCGTGT
>NW_014011275.1:0-9507 GCF_000611645.1 Monoraphidium neglectum
CTGCATGTAGTGGACCTCGTCAAACACGACCCAGGCCACCTCCCGCAGCAGCTCGCTGCCCTTGTAGATCATGGCGCGCAGGATCTCGGTGGTCATGACCACCACGGCCGCGTTGGGGTTGAGGGTGACGTCACCCGTCATCAGCCCAACGTCCCCAAACTCGCTGGCCAGCTCGCGGTACTTCTGGTTGGACAGGGCCTTGGGTGGAGGGGTGAGGGTATGAGGAGGGGGGAGGGGGCCGGGTAGGAGGTGGGGTGATTAGGTTCTTGTTGCCGCGCGCGAGAGAAGGAGAGAATGTTTATGTGGGTGTGGTTGTATGTGGGAGAGGGTATGTGTGTGAGTGCGCAAGTGCATGCATGCGCGTGACCCCGAGATCGCACGCGTGTGTGATTTCTGCATGTGCGTCAAACAGACTAATGACGGCAGGCCCAGGCATGAGCAGACCGGGTGAACGGGCAGCAGGGCTGCTGACCAAGCAGTCATACAAGGTCTGACAGGAAGGGGGCTCGAGTGAGGGGCGGCCGGGGATGAGGGAGCGGTGCTGCTGCATCCGCGCCCCGCCTGCTTGAGCCAGGCCTGTAGATGAGGGGAGCAGGCAACAGGCCAAGGCCCAGGCAGCTGCACGCTTGCACTTGAGGCGCACGCACACCCTTGTGTGCAATCATCTGCCCCCCCCCCAGAACACCACCCCCCAATCCACCCCGGCACAGTGATACACATCATGCAGCCCCCTGCGATGCGCAGCGCTGCTGGTGCTGCGCCACCCCCCGCAGTGACGCCCAGTCCGCCCCCGTCAGTCCTGATAACGTCTTTGTCGATCACCGGCGGTCTGCCCTTATCCTAATCACTCATTCACACCCACAGCATCCACAAGGTACGTGGACATGTGAACGAAGCAGCCCTGTCCCCTTCCCACCCTCAACCTCAAAGTAGCAGACTGTCGCTCCGAATTCAACGCCAACATTCCTACGCCGACCTTGATGGGTGACGTGTATATGACGCGTTGCTTGTCCCTGAACGCCATGGCAATGGCGTACTCCGCCACCACGGTCTTGCCGGCGCTGGTGTGGGCCGCAACCAGCACCGACTCGCGCCGCTCCTAGGGGATTCAGCAGTCGGGGTGGCACGGCGTGGTTTGGGTGACACAGCCCGCCGTCTGCTTGTGATCCCTAGCAGATGCTTGCCCGCCTGCCGCTGCAAAGTGACAGTCAACGCATATTCCGACGTATTGCAGCCGCGACGGGCGGCCGCGGGCGGTCGCTGCTGCACTGGGACAGCTGGGGCAGCACTGCATCAACGCGCCATCGCAGCACTGCACGCGGCACCGCACCAAGCAGGCAATCGAAGTCTGCTGGAAGGGATCGAGCGTGAAGGGATACTCCTTGGCCATTTGCCCCTTGTATACGGGCTGGTCCAGTGTGCCTGCGCGAGGGGATCACCCAGATCAGCGAGCTCCAAGGCTGCGGCATCGCGATCTGTCGACAATCGCTCTACGCACTACTGTAATCTGATACTCAAGGCTCATACACACCATGCGTCTTCTCATCGAGGTCTACAGTGGCGTCGTCGAACCCCTCGGGCCTCGCGACCTCGTGAGTGCAGGTCGGGGGCGGCCGTGACAGCTTTTTGGAGCTTTGAGGCTCTTCCGGAGCATCTTGAGCTGCCTTGCGCTTCTTGCCGAGCAGCTCCCGCGTCGCCGCGGCCACGGCGAGCCCCTCGGGCGTCGCCTCCATGGAGCGGGGCGCGCCAGGCGCCTGCGACTGCTCTCTGGCGTGGCTGACAAGCCTGAATGAACGTATGAACGGACAGTATTGTGTGGCCATTGGCGCAGCACACATCATGATGGTTGCCGAGCTTTGACAGCATGCCCCTTCCCCTGCCTGCGTGTTGTGCGACGCGTGTGTGCTGTGCTGTGCTGTGCTGTGCTGTGCTGTGCTGTGCTGTGCTGTGCTGTGCTGTGCTGTGCTGTGCTGTGCCGTGCCGTGCTGCGGCGTGGACACTTCAATGCTCAAATGGCAGAGGCAGTGCGCCGGCCGCACACACAGTCGCACATCGCAATTACACCATCGTGTAGACACTGTGATTCCATGGTTCAGTACGCGTTTCATACGTCAAAGTTGCAACTGCGCAGAGCGGAACCCAGCACGCATTGCACGCCAGCCAAGTTGCACCCAACCACCCACATCAGCCACGCATACATCGATGACTGCTCAAACGTCAGTTCCTGCCGAGAAGCTTGTGTCAGGGCAACTGCTGGGACCAACAGTGAGTTATTGGCGCCCCCTGCAACCCACACAATGAAAACAAACAGGTGCACGCGGCAACTCGGGAAAGTGCACCCTCAACAAGGCTAGACCACACCCCAAAGATACACAGTACGAAGCGTTTAAAAGCCACTGGATTGAAGCGCATTCACGCGGGATGCGCCGCGCCCTCCTGCACTGCAGCAGGTGGCCCAGCCAGGGCGCTCAGGGGTTCCACCTTGATGCCATAGACAAACTGGTTCCACGCCTTCACCTCATCCGGCCCCATCCTCAACGGCGCGCTCACCGGCGTCGCGTCCCGCTTGTACGCCGCCGCGCCCTGCGCCTGCGCGTGCGCCATGATGCGAGCCACCCGCGGCAGCCGCGCGCCGCGCCACGCCGCGAGCGCCCCCCCCACGTCCGCGCCCGCCAGCCAGCCGCCGGGCTCGCCGCCGCCGGGCGCCGCCCGCGCGGCAGCGGACGCCAGCGCCAGGTGGCGTGCCAGGTGGTATGCGTCCTCGAAGGCCATGTTGAGGCCCTGCCCCGTGGGGCGGACCGCGTGAGCGGCATCCCCGACGATGGCGACGCGGCCTGGGCGGAGGGGGGTGGGGTCGGGCAGGCGGGCGCGCAGGTGGCCGGGGCTGAGGGTGGCAGTCCAGCGGTCAGCAAGGAACCCGCCGGCAAAACTACCCGGGTGAGTCCATTGCGCAGACCTCATGCAGCCCCTGCCTCAATTCCACAGACCACCCCAACAGCGGCGGGCATCAAGGCTCCAGTCGCGTGCATGACGGAAATCGCACGCTCGCACTCGTGCACGCTCCCTCACCCTTTCCTTGCCCCTCTCCTCCTGCCTCCCCCTCCGTGTCCCCTCCCTCATCCTCGCCCGCACATCCTCGCACAAACACACGCACAAATGAACACACGCACGCACGCACGCACGCATGCGCCCGCGCACAAACACACACACACACACTATCCCTCTCCCTCTCTCTCTCTCTCTCTCTCTCTCTTTTACACACAACACAACCACACGCGCGCGCACATACGCGCTCTCTTGACGACACCCGCAGCCACACCATCGCACCCACCCTTGCCGAACGCCTGCTCCGTCATGTCTTCCGCTGGCCGTATGAACAGGCCGTGCTCCACAATGACTGAGGGGTCCGTCGCCGCGATCAGCTCGCGCATCGGCGCCGCCAGCGGCTCAAACGCTGCAAGGACGCGCGTCTTGGCGGCCTCGCCCTGCCGCCTGGCGGGCAGGGGGAGGGAAAGCGGGGGAGGCAACAGGAGGCAGGCGGGTGGAGCGTTACGGTAGTTGCGTGTTGCAGACACTGCGTGTTCCGCGCAGTCGGGACTGCTAGGACAGCCCCACTCCCGCCCAGACGCCTCAGCGCAATTTGCAGCACACCTCAGCCCCCCACCCCTCTCAACACTGTTCACATTGATACGACCGGGCGCGAGAAGCTGACTCCTGCCAGCGCGTGCAGGCGCATCCGTACTCGCGCAACCCCATCCCGCCATCCCAACGCACGCACGTGGCGGCCCCGCACCTGGCCTGCTCCGAAAACTCGTCCCCGCCGCCCCCCAACATAGACATCAGCTGCTGCTGCCCCGGGCGCTGCTCGCGCTGCGGCGGCCACTGGACGCCCAGCTCATGCAGGCGCTGCGCGGGCGTCGACGCCACCCAGGCCGTCTGGTCGTTGCTGAGGGGGAACAGCAGGAACGCCATGCCGCCGCCTGCTCATAATATTGGGGGGCGAATGGGGGAGGGAGCGGGGCGAATATGTGTGATAGGGGGTTCACGAGGCGGTCTGGGAATGGGGGAATCAGGCGGGGGGCTCCCATGTGGGGTTGGGGACCAGGCTGCAGGGGCGGCAATGGGCGATCGCAAGTAAACCCGCCTCCAGCTGCCCCGGTCTGCAGTCCCGGTCTGCAGTGGTCAAGGCAGCGCCGCGCGCGCTGCAGCCACCCCGCCTACTCTCTCCCTCTCAAACGCCACTCAAGGGCCGAGCACAGCCACCCGTCCGGTGGCGGGCCTCACGGCCGCTCCCCACACAGCCTCTGTCAACCCCAGCCAGAGCAGCTGCCGCTGCCCGTCCTCCCCGCCCACCAAAAAAACCCAGTCAGGGCAAGGGTCCGAACGCGGCGCCGCCCCGCGGCACGCACCCAGGCAGGACACCGTTGAGCCGTGGGGGATGTCGAAGCCGGCCACAAACTCCCGGTCCAGCCGCGCCCGCCACATCGCGGTGCCCACGTCCGACGGCGGTCCGTCTCCCACCGCCGCCTGCCTCACCTGCGGGTGCGCAGGGGGGCGGGACGCCGCAGGGCGCCATGCGGTGTGCAGCTGGCATTCCAAAGGCCACAGTTGGCCCGCGTGACGAAGGCATGCAATAAGATCTACAGCACGGGCTGCCCACAACGTTTTGATCCGTATCCTCCCAAAGCAGGCAGGCTGCGAGGCTCCTTTGCGTGGCGGGGTCCCCTGGAAGCTGCAAGGCAGCCGCCCGCACCTTTGACCAGTAGCCGTCGGCCCCGACCACCACTGACGCAGTGACAGGTTTATCGTGGCCTTGAAACTTCAACTCCACAACGCTGCCGCTGCCGCCAGCGTTGCCGCTGCCGCCGCCCTGTTCCTCCCGCGCGTCGTCGCCGCCGGCCTGCCGCAGCCCCTCTAACTTCTCCCCCAAGTGCAGCGACACGTTGCCTGGCGCGACAGGCGGCGCGTACGGTGGGGAGGAGGCCGGGGTTGCTGTGTTTGCTTTGGCAGTGCCCCTGCTGTTCAGCCTCCAAACCATCCTGAACCCCACATCCCGCCCCCCTTTGTTTCAACGACCACACGTACTCCCATGCTGCAGCAAGCAGTTGGGTCGCCGTCCTCGCGCGGCAAACACGCGCTTGCATACGCACATGGGCGCGACCGTTGCAGCTGCAACACGAGAAAACACTACATGCCAGGCTGCCGGCGCTCGCAGCGCCCAGACATTGGGTGCACGGGAAGCTACCCACCTGGCAGCTCGTCCGCGAGCAGCTGCTGCAGGTCAGACCACGCCCACGACACCCAGGGGTGGCCCCATTCGCGCTCCATCTCGCGCGAGGGGTGGCTGTCCTCGTTCACTTTCGGGGGGAAGGGGGAGGAGAGGGCGAGGGCGAGGGGTCGCGGCGGCGGGAGCGACGGCGTGACAGTGGGTCGGTGGTCTCCCGGAACCCCAACTGCCCGCCGGCCGCTCCCGTCCTCTCCTTGCCTTTGTCGGATCATAATCATCCCGCCTTCCATGCCACTGTTGCGGCTGCAAGCAGTGCCAGGGCATCCGCCGCCCCGCCCCGCCTGCCCCCCGGCCGCCCGGGACCGCTCACTCTCAGACAGCACGGTGCCGTCGATCTTGCACATGCGGCCGCGCAGCACGCGGTGGCCCTCCGCAGTGACGCGCTTGTACACCTGGGGGCATATACCCCGCAGAGCCTCCAGGCCATTCGCGAGCAGCGTGAAACCCGCGCCGCGCGGCGTGAAGCGGGGCACGCGCTCGAAGACGGCGACGCGGCAGGCGCCGCCGGAGGCGGAGGACAGCGCGTGGGCAACGGACAGGCCTGCGGGGTGTGGGTGGGGGCGCGTGTGGGGGGGGGATGGGGGCGCGTAAGGGGGGCCGCGGCGTGGATGCTTGCGCAGGAAACGGGTTTGGGGGCTTTTGTCATCGCTGCTTTCGCCTGTGTCCCCCCCTCAGGGAACGCCAGGGAGTCCGGGCCAGGCGTCACGTTGCTGACGGCCAGGCGCCGCCCCGGACGCAGCAACCACACGCGGCGTCTCAGGGGTCCAGCCAGCCGCCAACCTGCGGGCCCCGCGCCGATGATGGCCACGTCATAATCCGGCCGCGCCATGTCGGAAGCTATGGGGAAGCTGCGCGCTCGAGCTCGGGTCCGAGACGCACGGCCAGCCAGGGGCGCCGGCCGAGGCTGGGTGCGTACGGTCGCGGGCGCTCGCGCGGCTGGTTGACGTGCTGACAGATGCGGTGCTGACATTCACTGCTCAGCTGGCGGGCCTGTTGAGCCTGCCAGGCAGCCCGAAGAGGGACGCGGCGCCAACGGGCGGGGCGGTGAGTCGCGGACAGTGAGGGGGGTGCCCGAGCGTGCTGCCGGCACAACAAGCCCATGCAGCTTCAATCGATGCTGGAAACAACTGACGTGCTCAACTTGCACGCGATACGACCTACCCCGAGCTGTCGACGAGCGTGCGAACACAGCTAGATCGTACCTGAAGTCGTGAGTTCGGGTTGCGACACTAGAAATCTCAGCCACCAAGAAGCCTAGCAATCCCTTTCTGTAAACCAAGTGGCGATGGAATTCAAACTTTCAGAGCAGCGGAGAACGGGGGCAGGCCGTAGAGGCCGTATGCGGTCCGCAAAGTGCCGCTGCACTCACTGCGCTCGCAGCGTCAGCATCGCCTCTGGTGCACAACGGAGCGTCGCCACACAGCTTCCGTGTGATGCAAGCATGTGCGCCGCAGGCATATGTTTTTCAGTCGCGATCAAGGAGCCTTGTACACTCTTTGTAGGTGTGAATAGTCCAGACTGACGGTCAATTTGCCAAGTGCTTTGGCGGTCGCACGTTTCTGTGACCGTACCGCCTCCTACGGTTGACCACCCTGTCCCATAGGTAATCAACAGTACCCGACGATCGCCGATTACTTCAGCCGCCCACATGACCACGGCTGACACGCCTGATTGATAAAGCAGGCGCAGCAGTTTCATGAGCTGCATGAATTGGACGTTTCCGCAAAACAGTGTGAAGGCGTTCACAAACATAAATTGCGCAGGCATAACCCACAAAAACTGGTGCCAACAGGGCACACGCAAACAGCGGCTTGAAGGATGACATCCTATCATCACATCACCCCACCAAAGCGGTCGAGGTGGGCGGCGTCCGCACTGGCAGCGGTTGCTGGCGACGGGGGCTTACGCTCCAGGTGCGTGCTGCTCGGCCACTAGTCTGGTTGGCCTCGTTCACAGTTGTGAATGCAAGCCAACAGGAGCCTTCGCGCAATGATCAGGCCACAGCCTGGCTTAATCATCATCAATGGACGCCAGACATTCAAGCCAACAAGCGATGGGCCTGCGGTATCAGTCAGTGATCAATAGTAATCTCTCCTGGAAGCCCCGGGCGATGACGGCGACGGGCTCCTGGACGGCCCCCTGGACGGAGACCGCTGGCGCGGCCCCGCCGGCACCTGCAGCAGGCCCCCCGGCTCCGACGCGGCCCGCGGCTGCGGCAGCGACGGCCCCCAGCCGGCCTGGCGGCTTGGCGGGCGGCCGGGGGACGGGGGCGCACGTGATGGCACGGATGGCTGCACGCCGGCATTAAGCAGGAGCGATGGAGGCGGCGCGCCAAGGCCATCCGGCGACGACATCACCAGGTCGCGCCTTGCAAAATGCGGGTGAGCGCGCACAGGCACTAATGCTGGCTCGATGACGGTGTGGCGGGGCGGTGACGCGAACGCGCCCCGGTGCGGCGAGACAGACCGTCTCGGCGTCAGCAGCTGCTGCTGCTGCTGCTGCTGCTGCTGCTGCTGCAGCATGCCCCCTCGGCCCGCGCTTGATGGCCGCGGCGGCGAACGCGTCCTCGCTGCGGCTTCACCAGACCGCATCAAGGCAGCTGCCGCAGCACCCGCCACCATGGGCCCCTCCGTCAACGATCCCGGCCCGCCGCCGCCGCCGCCGCCGCCCTCGCTGCCGCTGATACTGGCGGTCCTGCGAGCCGCCGCCCGGCGCTCCCCTGCACCGCGCTGCGACACCTGCACGCCGGGATAGCCACGCGGGACTGGCTGCGGCGGCCCGGCCCCTCCGCGCGGCGGCCAAACCAGCGGCGGTGCATCCTCGTCTGCCAACTCGCTGGCCGCGGGGCGCAGCCACTCCGCCCACGTCAGCTCTGCACTCTGGGCGGGTGCCATGGTGGTGCGCTGCCGCTGCGGCTGCAGGCTGGGCGCCTCCTCGCGCCGCAGCCGGGCCCCGCGCTCCTCCCCTCCTGCCCCTCCCGCCAAGCTGGCGCGAGGCGGGGAGGCGGACGGACTGCGGCTGCGGCCGCCGTGCGGCAGCGGCTGCGGCAGCTCGGGCGGGCGCCGCTGCTGGCCCCCTGCATAGCTTGGCCGCCGCTGCGCCGCGCTGCCCTCCCAGCCGCCGCTCAACGTGATCTCACGCCATTCCTGACCTCCCAGCTGCTCCTCCTCCTCCTCCTGCTGCTGCTGCTGCTCCTGCTGCTGCTCCTGCTGCTCATCGTGCGGCCACCGCGTTTGCTGCTGCCGCCATTCCTCCATCATGGCACCCTCCTCCTCGTCCCCGTCGCCACCATCCGCGCCGCCGCCTCGCAGCTGCTGAGACGGTCGCACACGCCTGCCGCCTCCCACGCCGCCGCCTCCCACGCCGCCGCCGCCGCCTCCGCCGTGGGCACTGTCGTTCCAGCCGCGAGATGCAGACGACCTGGCCGCCGCGCCTGGCGCGTCGTACGCCTGACTCCCATCGCCGCCGCCGTCGCCGCAGTCCTCCCAACCTTCCCCCATGACCTCCAAGCTGACCGCTTCGGGGCTCCTGGCGCTGATGGGCCGCCGGCGCTGCAAGCCTGCCAGCCGCCCGCCTTGATGCTGCTCCTTCTCCCCATCCCCCTCGCCTTCGGCATCTGGGTGCAGCTGGCTCTGCTGCTGCCATCGCTCGCTGCGCCGCGACCGCCGGCTGCGCTGCACCTCCTGCCACTCGCCCCCGCCGTCACCGCCGCCTCCGCCTTCGTCCTCCCCCTGCCGCCGCTCCTCCCACACAGTGTTGGTCTGCCACCCGCCGCCCCGCCACTGCCGCTGCCACCGGGCCCGCTCGCTGCCTGCCCCTTCGTCGCCCGTCCCCTCGTCTGCGCTGTCACCGCCGCCGTCACCCTCACCCTGCCCCCACCCGTCCTCTCTCTGGCCGCCCTCCCATGATAAGGGGTTGTCCACCCACCTATCACCCGACGCGTTGCCGCCGGCGCCGAAACCGCCGGTGCCATCGGGAAGCCCCGCATCTTGCCAGCCGCTGCGCCTCGGAACAGCGGCGCTGGCGCGCAGGCCGACGCCGGCCGTCCCGACCGCAGATGAGCGCGCCCGGCGGCGGCCTTGGGGCGCCCGGCTGCCACCCTGCTCCCGGCCTTCCTCCTCATGCTCCCGCCCGGGCGCCCACCACCGCTTTCCCCCCTTCTCAAACCGCTCCTCCCCCCCCTCGTCCTCCTCCTCGCTCCCCTCCTGCCGCCACCCCCC
>NW_014011274.1:0-8984 GCF_000611645.1 Monoraphidium neglectum
GTAGCCGATCCCGCCGCCGCCACCGCCGCCGGGCGCGCCCGCAAAACCCGCGCCGAGCGGCGCGCGCCCCGCCTCGCCATAGCCGCCGCTGCCGGGCGCCGCGGGGCCGCGGGGCGGGCCCTGCGGCGTGTCGGCGGGCATGCGAGCGGTTCAAGCGCGTGGCGGGTGGGCGGGCGGGTGTGGATGCTGCGGGTGCTTAGGGCAGTGCAGTGCAGCCGGCCGGTGGCCGCATGATACAGCATCCGATGTGCTGGCAGCTGCGGCGGTCGAGGCAACGAGGATTTCGGGTGAACTGCCCGTGCTATGCTCACCGCAGGGGACGCGCTCGCCGGGGCGGCGCCAGGGGCTGCGGAAGGCGCGGCGGCTGCCGCAGCTGCTCCACCTCCGGCTGCGCGAGGGGGTGGGGGCCGGGCATGGGGGTGCGCAGGAGGCCATGAGCAGCGCAGCGGCGTCGCCGCATTGTGCGGCGGTGGGCCAACTGCGCAGAGGTCTCACTGCTGAAGCACCCCACAGATCACGCACGGCCTGAACAAGCCTCACCTGTCATCCAGGCCGGCAGCGTGGCATGCCTGCCGCGGCCAGCCATGTTGCCGCCTACTGGGTCCTCTACCTCCGCGTGGTACAGAAAATCTTAGAGATTATACGATGTCCAAATCGTCGACACACGTATCTCGATCTTCAAGGCGAGATCATGGACGAAGGCTGCCGTGATCTGTTGGCCAGCACGACACGATGGTTCCGCAAAGCTATACCACCGAACATCAGCTCATGCACAGTTTGCCAGAATGCAGGCCGTGTTGCCCGAACGTAGGTCGGCATGTGCGACAAGCCTGCATCGACACGCATCGACTCATGCCACCGGATGGGAAACGGCTGGCAGCTTGCTGCAGCGCTGGTGAATTGGGGTAAGACTCTGCCCACCTTGTGCGCACGCTGTTGTATCTACCAGCATCCCATTGCACATGGATGGTCTGAAAAGAATTTCCAAGTGCGAACAGGAGGCGGTCACCCCACACGCCTTGACCCCTTTTGACTGCAGTCTTGTGCGCACACCTCAGCTCAACATAGGTGCGGTGGCGGTGATGTCACAAGCGCGCAATCCGTGCCTACACAACGCCGCCAAGCTCACCGCCAACAAGCGGCTGATGTCATGGCTCAGTGCCAGGGCTGCGCCTCGCGCCCTCACTCATCGTCACATCTATCTGTACAGTATTTCCCAAAGGTCAAGTCGAGGCACGCGTCGATGCTGCCTCCTGGGATGCCACACCTGACCCAACCACTATGCACATGTGCTTCGGAGTGAGGAGCCAGCTAGCAAAAGTTTGCAGTTAGGTGCAGCGACGCAACAGCCGGCCATTACAGTTGCTTGCTTTGTCGCACCATTAGTGACATCACTCGGCGCGCAGGTCTCCAGACTCAACAAGGTGACAGAGCGCATTGTTCCCGAGGCAGCCCGCCATCATACGCCCAAGTTCTTGTTCTCAAAGTGTGTTCGTGTATGTTCAAGGCGGACCCAAGTTCGACAAAGCACGCGCATGCTTTTCAAGCAGGGTTGAGCAGGGTGCGGTGCAGACTGCTTGCGAGGCGCCCCATCAACCCACAGTAATCAAATGTTGCGATTCAGGAGGCCGCAAGGTGGCATCCATCCATGCTCGCAAGTAAGGGGCGACGCAGGCAGGGGCGACTCGCGCTGCGGGGCAAGGGTGCGAAATGTCGATCGGTATCAGCAAACAGGCCCAGCGCACGCGGCAAGGGTGCCGGTTTTGGGGCTGCACCCGCGTCTGCAGTGCGCGCAGGTCATGGTACCTGCATCCCAGGGCAAAAAAAGCAACCCTGGAGGAATCCATGACACGCGCGATGGGTTCCAAAGAAAGGTTCAAGACTTGAAGCCATGCCTGGCATAGGACAGGACGCGTGCCCACTTCGGGCGTTGTTTTGCCTCGCGTCGACTCCAGCCACCGCCATTATATGAGGGCACCTGCGCCCCATCCCGAAGCGCGCTCATGCGCTGCACAAAAAACACGCAAAACTCGCGCCAGCGCCCCCAGCGCCGCCGTGGGGCCGGGGTGCCGCCGGTGTATGAAATATTGGGGGTTCGAGATTTTTATTCACGGCCGGTGGTCCCGTTCAAGGGCCCGGCGTGTTGCTGCCCGGCCGCCTGCTCAGAGAATAACAGGCAGGAGGGGGAAGCCGTCGATCACAAAAATGGTCAGGTAGCCGACAGTGTAGGTCGCCTTGAGGGTGGCGACGTTGAGGGGGTTCAGGGCTCCCGTGACCTTCCCGACGGCGGGCCTGAGGGGCGGGCGCAAGGGAGCGAAAGAGGTGAGGGCAGTTTGTTATACACGCACGGCAGCCATGGGGCGACAAAGGGGTTGCTCAATTGTATGCAATGGCAAGAGGGGGGAACAGGTCGATGCGCAATTTGGTCAACGGGCGGCGGCAGGTGAGGGCGGCCTCCTCGTGGCACTCACGAGTCAACGGTGATCTGCTGCCCGAGGCGGGTGACGACCTTGCCGCTGGTGACGGGGCCCTCGACATAGTGGTACTGCGGAGAGGGAAGGGGGGTGGCAGACGGCGGCAGTGGTGAGGGCCAAGGAGTGGCGAGCGCAGAGGGGAACGACGCGGGTGTTCGGCAGGCTTCCGGCCGATCAGAGGCGCACGCGCCGGCCGCCTCGTACGTCGCTGCTCAGGGAGAGGGTGGCGCGCGGACGGCGGCAAAGGCGCGGGGCACCGGCCGCCTGCCTGCCGGTCAACCAGAGGTCAACCTAGGGTCAACCAATGGCCAACCTAGGTTCAGCCGATGGTCAACCGGGGGTCAACCAATGGCCAACCTAGGTTCAGCCAATTTTCCATTCAGGCGGGCGCACCTTGGCGAGCGTCTCCCTGAGCTGCTTGCTAGACTCGATCGAGTCTATGAAGATGTCGCGGGACCAGGGCAGGAGGGGGATCCTTTCGCCCAGCGCCGTCCAGGCCGAGTCCAGCGGCAGGAAGAGCTGCATAGGCGGTGATTCGGGGGAGGGACGGGGCGCATCCAGGGAGGGTGTAAACCGCTCGCAAGGGGGCCTGGTGGGCTACGTCTACAGGGGGTTGCCGCGGTGGGATGAATTGGCTTCGCAGGTGCTGCGCGGACAGAATCTGCTGCGGCTTGGGATGCACAAAGAAGGCGCCAGGAAATTAGGTCGCATCGCAGGCGCGGCCCGGCGCCCGCCTGCGCCGGGCGCACCGTGGCGGCGGTGTTGCCCTTGAGGGCCTTCTTGATGAATGGCCGGAAGTAGCGCGCGCTGTAGAACGTGGTCGTCCTCAGGCTGAACAAAAACTTGTCAAACGTGGAGAACGTGCCCGGCGGCAGCAGCAGCGGCGTGTTGAGCGCGTGCACGACGTAGCTGGTGCTGCCGTCGTAATCGCCGGCGAATGTGAGGTTGAAGCGCGTCACCTTGGCCTGCTCGCTGGCCACGGGGTTTTTGACGTAGACGACGAGCTTGAAGGGGAAGAGGATGCTCTTGCCCTTGAACAGCTTGATGACGGCCGAGGGGTCGTCCGGCGTCTGCAGCGTGTTGAGCGGCTCCATGGTGCCCGTGGGCAGCGAGTACTGAGGGTACACGCCCACGGCCACGTGGAACCTCAGGACCTGCGATTTGATGTGAGTTCAGAGGGTGAGGTTTCAGGTTTGCCGCCGGACGCATCCACTGATGCGTGCAGCGATGATGGCTTGAAGGCTGGGTGGGTACCTTGACCCGCATGAATGGCCCCCGCGTCTGCGGCCATCCATGCTCATGGGATTGGATTTAGAACATGAGCGTCGCATTGCTCAGGTCCAGGCGGCTACCAATAGGGCAAGGGCAGCTGCTGCGCCGCCGCGGCCGCAATCAAAGGCGCACGTGCATCCGCGATTCCCTCGGAGCTGCAGCTGTGCGCCCGCACGGCGCGTGCACATGCAGCAGGGCGGCGAGCCGGCCCCCACTGACGCGCCGCTGCCGCTGTTCGGCCCGCGCCGCCCGCCACGGGCGCGCACCTTTGCCACCCATTTCAGGTAGAAGCTGGCGGGGCCCTTGGCCATATCATCCAGCAGGGCCTGGGTCGTCTTAAGGCCGACGGCCTTTGCCAGGTGCGCGATGACCTTGTTCGTGGGGCAGAACTGCGGACCGCAGATAGTTTCGCACAGGGGCAGCGACCGCGGGCGGCAGGCGAGGGTTAGCGGTGGCGTGGACAAGAGCCGAGGAAACGCTGCACTCGGACGACGAGGCCGCACGCCTGTCCCTGTTGTCGCTGTTTGCGCTGGCGCTGCACAGCAAACGGCTGCAGGGTCGCAGCCGCCCCTCGTTGGGATCCAGGGGACGACCCGATAACAAGCCGTGCCGACACACCCAGGCGGCACCCACCACAGTGGACCCCTCGTAAGAGATGCTGGCGGCCTCCAGCAGCCTCTTGCAGTCCGCCACATCAGCGGCTGTCACCGGCTTGCCGCTGGGCTTGTCATACTCCCCGTCCGGCTTGTCCTCGATTCCGCTGCTGCTGCTGCTGTTGCCGCTGCCGTTGCCGCCGCCGCCGCAGCCGGTGCAGTTGGGGCGCAGCAGGCTCTCCTCGATCGCGTGCACGATGAAGCCGGTGGTCGCGCCCGCGTAGATGCCCCCAAACGTCAGGTCGAAAGAGAGCACGTCCTCGTCCCGCCCGGCGCCGGCGACCTTGATCCTGAGCTTGCCCTTGCTGGTCGTCTGCTGGGTGACTGTGAGCTTTTTGGTGGCGTCGGACGCGGTCAGCAGCGTGGTGAGGGAGAGGCCGCCGGTGGCGGCCACGAAGCCGGCCTTGGTGTACACCTTGCGGGGGTCGACCACGTGGAACTGCATGACCTGAGGGGGGCAGGGTCAAACGTGCGGTGCAGGTAGGTGGAGAGGGGGCCAGGCATGATTGAGGAGCTGAAGACGAAGGGGGCGCGAGGGGTGATTGGGCGGTTCAGACAGAGCGGTCAAGCCGCCGGGCGCAGCCGCGCCCACAATAGCCACATCACGTTGGAGGAGCAATCCCCCCGGCGCACGCGCGTGGACCGTCGAGGGTGCGGCGGGCGAGGCGGCCCCGCTTTGTGCGGCGGCGCCCGCGCCGCCGGACGCTTGGGGGCGTGCAGGGGCCGCGCCGCGCCGGGCGCCTCACCCGCGCGACCTCGGCCTTGTTGGGGTATGAGTCGAGGCCGGCAATGAGGGCGTCGACGCTGGCAAAGTTGAAGTGCCTGGCCAGCTTCGTCAGGCCGGTGTTGAGGGGGCAGAACTGGGGCGTGCGTGCATGGAGAGGTGTTTTGCAGGGAGGAGGAATGGCTGTTGAGGTCAGGGCATTGGCTCAGACGAGAGGCCCGACGGGCGGCGTGGGGGGGGGGGGGGAGGCTGATGGGCCGATTTGCTCCTTCCATTCGCGCTGACGTGGCACCCGTCAAGGCGGCACCCCCCTTTGGCAGGCAGGGCGATCGGCCCAGGGCCACACGGCACCATTCAAGGGTGGGGGCGCCGCCGGCGCCGCAGCAGATACAGAGCGCCTGGCCGTTCTCTCGCGCCGCAAGGCGCCGCCGCGGCTGGCGCAAGGGGCTGGGGCGGGCGCGGCGGCGCGCTGGCCAGGGGGCGCTCACCACCGTGGTCGCGGCGCCAGTCTGTGCGATCTGGAGCTTGGCCAGCAGCTGACCGCACGCCGAGACGTCGACAAAGGTGACGCCGCGGTTGCAATCCACCCCGCCCTTCTCGCAGCCGTTGCCGTCGTCGCGACCGCCGCCGCTGAAGCTGCCGTCGTCCTTGCCGCCGCCCTTGTCATCGAAGGCACCGCCGGAGTCGTCCTTGCCGCCGCCGCCAGTGCCTTTGTCGTCCGTGCCGTTCTTGCCGGTAGTGGTAGGGTCGTCCTTGCCGCCGCCGCCGGTGCCTTTGTCGTCTGTCGCGTTGGTGCCGCCGCCGACGGTCTCATTCTTGCCGGTGGTGCCTTTGTCGTCCGTAGTGTTCTTGCCGCCAGTGGCGATGGTACCATTTGTGCCGCCGCCGCCAGAGACGGTGTCATCCTGGCCGTCTTTGGCCACAGCGTGCCATGCTGCATGTCAAAAACCGCAGCGAAGGCCGAGGACGGGTAGACGGCGGTGGTGGGGGGTGACGGTGCTGGCGACAATGGCACAGTTATTCGAAATCACTGAGTTTCCCGCTGGGATGAGGCCGAGATGCATGCCACGAGTCGGACAGGACCACGGATGGTGGCTTCGTTTGTCAGTGGCCGCGGGCCACCCAGTCTGCCACGCCCGGGCGTGCGGCAGCTGAGCTTCAGCGCATGCTGTAGCTTGTATTGCCTGTAATTTCAACAACTCACCAGTCGCGCACAGCAGGATCGCCACCAACAACACGGCGGCCCTGGTCGGCGAGCCCATTGTTATTACTAGGCGCCCTGGTGGATCTAAAAGTAAATAATCACACCTTTGAGTCTATCACGCTGAGCAATGTAGCACAGCGCTGATAGAGGTAAGGGAGTCACATCCGTCACCCGCCCTCCGCCCTGTGAGTCATGACACCGGAGAAGGTCGGTCCCGCCAACAGTCTTGAATCCGGCTGCTGCCAGCCAATGAAGTATGATGCAGAGTGTGATGTGTTGCTCCTTGCGACTGGTGCCCTGTTCCGGAGGCGCTGGCGGGTTTTGTGGCGCGCGTGTGCAGGATACGCGAGTGACGCCAGATATGGCGCGTGCGCCTGGCTGCGGCCTCAGTGCATCGCTACCCCCTTGACCTATCGACGCCGCCCCCCAAAAAGGATGCAACGCGACGCGCTGCCGCAGCCCTGTTGCTGCTCTTAGATGTTCCAGTGCAAGGCGGCGGCAGGACGGCAGGTGGCCCGCCAGCTGCCGCGGCGCTGAGGTGGCCAACGGCCCTGCCTGCCGGCCGGCGGCGCGCATGGCCCGCCAGGGCAGAAGGTCTTCTGGGGCGTTTGGCTGGTCCCAATTGCACAGCACACCACATTTGATGAAACCAAGTCAGGGGCAGCCTCGGCAATATCGATAATCACGCTCGCCCCGCGCGGCTGCGCGGCCCCGACGCTAGCCAGTAGCTGGGCGCCCGCCGGCGCCGGCCTCTCAGCCGCCCCGGCGCGCCCCGCACGCGCCCCGCACGCGGCCCCTGCCTGTCCTGCCGCCCGCCCGCGATCTGCAGCACGCCGCCGCGGCGGCACGGCCGCAGCAGTGCTTCCAATGTTCGTGTTAGCCGCGTCCTGGGAGCGAGCGGCGCTGGCACCCGCCGGAAATTTCACCGCTTCCATCCCGCAGCAGTGCAGCAGCAGCCGGCTGAGCTGTGCTGCAGGGACCGCCTGGCCCAGGGGAGGCCACAGCATCCGACGGCCAGTCAGAGCCTACAAGCAATTTTTTGATTTGCCGCGCCCTGACATGGCTGCCCCCCCAGCCTGCGACTGCAGTCGCGAGCTACCACCACAAGTTACAGCGTGGCTAACTGCGGTCTTCAACTACCGGCGAGGAAGCGGTCACGGATGCGCCGGCGCCGGAGGCCGCCCGGCGGCGGCGCGGCCCCGAGGTTTGACGGCCGGGGGCGCGGGCGGCCGGGTCCCGCGCCGCCCGGGAAGAAAGCAATTGGCAGTTCGCGCCGGGGGCGGCGCGGTTGTCGCGCCGGCCGCGGGCGACGCGGCAGAGGATCGCCAGGGAGGGGCGCAAGAGGGAGGGAGAGAGATAAAACAGGGGAAAGAGAGAGGGGAAAAAAAGGGGCAGAGTAAGAGAGAGGAAGAGGGCGGCGCAGCGCGGGACCGGGGCCGGCGGGGGCAGCGCGCCGCTTCGGTTCGGCCCTGCCGCCGGCCTGGGTAGGTGTTGCGTTGCTGCTGTGTCGTGTGTCGCAAGGCGCCGCCGCACCCGCACTCGTCAAAAATATACTTCTCTGCGAACCGCCCGGCGCAGAGGGCCGGCGTCGGGCCACACGTGCCGCCTGGCGGCGCCGAGCGCGCTGCGGCGCCGCGTCTTGAGACCATGCCTTGGACCGCCCGCGGGCGGCGGGGGGACGCGACGACGAGAGGGGGGACACAGCAACCAGCCCTGGCTGCCCACAAAATGGACCCGCCCCGCAGGCGAGCCCGCCTTCGGGGCGCTCCTTCTGCCACATAGGTCGGCCGCCACCGCCGCCGCCGCCGCCGCAGCTCCGCGCGGGCGTCCTCCCAGCCGCATGGCTGCGGCCGAGACCCCCAGGTCGCCCCCAATGCCCAGGGCCGCGTCTGTGAGTCGTCGTCATCACTCCACCAGGCCGCGCATTATGTCCTGCGCCAGCTTGTTGAGCTCCGCGTCCGCCGCCGTCACGATGCTGTGGCTCGACGCCAATGCATCCTCGTCCCCGATGACGTCACCGACCCCGGGCCGCCCCAGCCCGCCGCCCGCGCCGCCGGCGCCGTCCTGGGCGCCGCCGAGCGAGCCGTGGAGGCCGCCGGGCGCCAGCTGGAGGCCCCGGTGGTGGTGCGGCGACGCGCCGGCGCCGAGGCCCCAGAGCCCACCGGGCGGCCCGAACAGCGCCGGCGGCGGCGCTGGCAGCTGGGGCGCCTGCACCGGCGCGCCGGTGCCCCACTCGCCGCCGCCGCTGCTGTGGCGCCGCATGATGGCAGCCGCCGCGGCGGCGTCCTCCATGCCGCCGCTGGCAGGCGGCTGGTGCGGGCCGAAGGGCTCGTCGGGCAGGTTGAGGTGCGGCGCGCCGCCCCCGCCGCCGCCAGCTGACCCTCCATACCCGGCCCCGCTATACACACCCCCGCCACCGGCGCCGGCGCCGTCGTCAGATGCGCACGAGCGGAACCCAGGAAACAGCGTGTCTGGCAGCCCGCGCAGCGCGAGGTGCCCGTGCGGGCTCGCAAACGCGCCGCCGCCGGCGCCGCCGAGTTCCGGCAGCAGCGCTGGCCGCAGCCCCCCCGCCGACCCCGGCCGCGCGGGGCCCGCGAACGCGCCGTCGAGCGGCTGCATCAGCAGGTGGTTGTGGTGGGGGTGGTGGTGCGGCGGCG
>NW_014011274.1:9223-9741 GCF_000611645.1 Monoraphidium neglectum
CACGTGGGCGTGGGCGTCGGGAGGCAGCAGGCCGCCCCCGCCAAACGCGCCGTACTCGGCCCCGCCTGCGAAGCCGTCCGCGGCGCCGCCGTCGGAGAAGAGGGGGAGTGCGAACGGCCCCGCACCGGCGGCGCCAAAAGGAAGCTGCTCGTCAGCTGCGCAGCCGGCGCGGTCCAGGTGCAAGCCAAACGGCCCCGCGGTCCCCAGCAGCGCGTGCAGCGGCGGCGGCGGCGGCGGAGGAGGAGGAGCGCCGTTCGCGAAGAGCGGCTGGTAGGGGGCGGCTTCAGGGTTTAAACTGTGGGCGGCGCGGCGGCCGGCGGAGTAAGGCGTTTCAAGCGCGCCGTGCTGCTGCTGCTGCTGCTGCCCGCCCGGCGGCGACCGCAGCGCCGCCGCCGCCGCGCCGGGCTGCGAGCCCCACCGGCCGCCCGGCGGCGCCTGGCGCTGCTGCAGCAGCGCGGAGAGCGTCGGGCGGTGGCCGGCGGGGGCGGCGGCGGGGTCTGGGGAAGTAGAAGGGGGGG
>NW_014011273.1:1107-2534 GCF_000611645.1 Monoraphidium neglectum
CACACACACACACACACACACACACACACACACACACACACACACACACACACACACACACACACACATGACATCTGGCCAGGTGTCCAAGCTGACGCTGGTGGATCTGGCGGGCAGCGAGCGCACCAAGCAGACCGGCGCCAGCGGGGAGGCCATGCGCGAGGCGGCCTGCATCAACAAGAGCCTCAGCTTCCTGGAACAGGTGGCGGGGGCCCTCGCGCGTGGCGACACACACGTGCCCTTCAGGTGATGCAGTAATGCTTGATGCGTCAGGGACGGCAAAGTCGCACGGGCACGCAAGAATATAGGCCTTGGAGCCTGTGTGTCGGTTGACAACAATGCAAAACAGCGCACAGAGCTGCTCTGAATGGCTGCACTGCAGTTCTGCGCAATGCCTGCCACATTTGCTTAGTTGGCCCTCACCACTCACCACAACGCGGTGGGGGCTTCCCCCCAAACTCTGCGATGCGTCACACTGCTGCGACATGCAGGCAGACCAAGCTGACTGCGGTGCTTAAGGACGCTCTTGGAGGCAACTGCGCCACCGTGATGGTGGCCAACCTCTGGCCAGAGGCGGCTTACGTGGAGTCCAGCGTATCAACACTGCGTTTTGCCAGCAGGGTGCGCGCCATCCCCACCCTGCCATTGCAAGCGCGCACGCCCGCGTCATTGGGCCCTTTGGCGTGTGTCGTGGGGATGAACCCCTTCGCCGCCCCACATGTGGGGATGCAGTTCTAGTTGTAATAGTCTTGCTGCCGCCCGTAACGACGTCTTGTCATCTTATTCGAGCAACTGACCCCACCATTGCCACCCCTTGGTGCGCCCAGGTGCGGTCCCTGGTCACGTCAGCGGTGGTCAACGAGAGCTCAGACCCTGTGCTGCTGGTGCGGCGCTACGAGCGGCAGATCAGGGAGCTGAAGCAGGAGCTGGCCATGAGGGACATGCTCAGGTGAGGGAGGGGCTGACACACGAGCTTGAGGGGGTCAGGGGTTGGATTGGGGACCAGTGGCGCGGGAGAACCACACGCATGGCAAGCTGCGTGCAGGGTTTGGGTTGCCGTGCTGCTCCCCGCCTAGCACAAATCCTAGCAAGGCTTCAAGGCCCACCACGGACCCAGCATTCCGAGATAGGATACTGACTGGGCCCTCCATGCTCCCTGCACTACACGGCATGCCTGCACACCCCAGTGGCCGTGGCGCTGTGGGCTACGACGATTTGAGTGAGGCGGAGAAGAGGGAGCTGCGGGAGCTGGTGGCGGCTTACCTGTCTGGGCAGGTGTGAGGGGCACGGAGAGCCAGTTGACCAACACAAGGGTGCTCTGCAATTGTGGAGCCACTGCACCCGCACTATCCGTATGTGTGTGTGTGTGTGTGTGTGTGTGTGTGTGTGTGTGTGTGTGTGTGTGTGTGTGTGTGTGTGTGTGTGTG
>NW_014011273.1:3427-10533 GCF_000611645.1 Monoraphidium neglectum
TGTGTGTGTGTGTGTGTGTGTGTGTGTGTGTGTGTGTGTGTGTGTGTGTGTGTGTGTGTGTGTGTGTGTGTGTGTGTGGCTCAGGCACCAATCCCAGTTTCAGACCCCAATACTGCGATGCATCAATCTGCTGCTGGTTTTTGCACGGATGACGAGCGCTTACGCGTTGACGCTTTGCGACGGGTGCGCACCCCGTGGACGCGCGCAGGCCGCGCTGGAGCAGCTGCCCACAGACAGCCTCAAGCGCATCCGCGAGACATACAAGGCCATGAGGGAGGTGGCGCGTGGCCTGGCGGCCGCCGCCGCGCTCGGGGCACCAGCGCAGCAACAGCAGCAGCAGCAACAGCTTGCTGGGCAGGTGGGCCGCGTGTCTGGTTCTATCAAAACGTGCAAGCGACGGCGGCGCTTTGCATGCGTGAGTTGCGGGTGCATGCTGTGATGGTCCGGCAGACATGGCAGGGCGGGTCAGGAGGGCACATCAGAACATGTCTGGATCGCCCGCCCGCACCCAATTGGCGCACAGGGGCCAGGGGCAGGGGCCGACGAGGCGTGGCTTTTGGGTGACGTCGACCCAGCCACCCAGGGCGGGTTCCTGCTGGGCACGGCCCCCCTCCACGCCCGCCCAGCCGGCGCGCCGCCCGCGTCGCCCAAGGGCGGCGCGCAGCATGGCGGGCTCCGGGTGGCAATCGGCGGCGGCCGCGGCGCGGGGGCCGCGTCGTCGCCGTGGCGACCGGCGTCCAACCAGACCCCGCCGGGGCCGGCAGGCGGCTGGGGTGCAGAGTCCCCCGCCAGCACCGCGCGCGGCCAGCTGGACTCGCCACCAGACGGCGGCGCACGGGGGCCGCCAGCCCTCGATTCACGGCCGCCTGCGGACCTAAATGTGCTATTTTTGAAGTGGAAGGGCGGCGCGGGCGGCGAGGGCCAGCGGCTGGCTGCGGAAGTGCGGGGTCGGCAGCAGCAGCTGAGGGAACTGAGGCAGGGGGTCAAGGTGAGGGCCGGTGGAGTGGGTGGTGTGGGCAGGCCTTGGTGGGTCATGAGCCCTGCTGCAGGCTGGTTGCGAGGATGGCGGGGTTTGCGCATGAGGGTGGGCTGCACAACATCAGCAGCTGGGAGCGGCATGATAACACGGCACAACCCAGCAAGGAAGATATAAATATGATCCTTGGTTTTGAGGGTCACGCAACCTACAGTCGGTTGCGGAATTTGACGGCAGCGCTCTGCCCGTTGATTGCAACGACCTGAGGGAGCATCCCCCACGCACTGCTTGCGCGGCAACGCCAGGACGCGGCGGCGCGCGTCAACTCGGCCAAGGCAGAGATTGACCAGCTCTCGCAGCACCTGGACGGCCAGGGGGCGCAGGCCGGCGGCGGCGGCTGGGAGGAGGAGCAGTCGGAGGCGGCGCAGCAGCTGAGGGCCGCCAAGGCCAGGTGCGCGCGAGGGCTGCACGCTCCTGGCAGGAGTGCGTAGGCGCCACCACCGCCGCATCATGCCCCGCATCAAGGGCTAATTTCCGCCCCGCTGGTGCTGCAAGGGCATTTAATACGTAGAGCGATGTCACGCACTCCCCCTGCCACCAGGTACCGCGCCGAGTTTGACCGGCTGAAGGAGCTGCGCAGCGGTGCAGAGCCCGCGACTGAGGCCCTGGCCGCCGCCAAGCGCGCACAGCTCGACGCCTTTGAGGCGTGGTGCGCTGCCCGGGGCTTTGCGCCTGCGGCGCCCGGCGCGACCGGGTACATCCGCGCATTTGCGGGGGCGGCTTCGGGCGGCGGCGTGCAGTGGGGCGGTGAAGAGGGTGGCGGCGGCGGCGTGGGTGACGACGCAGACGAGCTGGACCCGGCTGAGACGTTTGAGCGGCTGCAGATGGCCAGGTTGGGGGGGGAGAGCGCCAGGCCTATCTCTGGGGGTAAGGGGAGGGGTTGTTGCTTCGACGCGCAGCTCTGAGTTTGCTGATCGATGAGGGGCGAGGAACCTTTTCCAGCTGGAGTAGCTCCGGCAAACGTGCCGAAACAGGGAGTAGCAGCACCCCTTCAGCTGGGTGAAATGTTGAGGAGCACTTACACCCAAAATTACAATCGCCAGCGGCACGCATGTTTTCACACCTCACTCCCTAGTATCAAACTTGTCTCTTGACACCGACAAACAAAAATCACTGTGGCGCAGGATCATGGAGGTGGACCCGGACAGCAGCGCGTTCCATGCCGCTCGCAAGAAGACCAGCGGCGGCGCCGCCGTCGGCAGCGGCGCAGGCGCGCGGACGTCAGCGGCAACAGCGGCGCGTGCGGGCACGCTGCGCGGGCGATGACGGGCAGCGCGGTCGGGGCCCACGGTTTTGCGTTGCAAAAAATCCCCGAGTATCCATTTGTTTTGTCGTCTGAATCACTTGCACTGGTGTCTGCTGGTGGTCCTGGCAGGCCACCTATCCTGCGGGGCCCCGCACCCAACAGCAGTGCAAAGCTTGTGTACAATACAGTCTGCCAATGCTCGACCGATCGGCTTGCGGCAGTGAGGATGTGACAAACATTGGTCACAGCATGAGCTGCCAGGATTAGGCCGGCGCATGAGCTAAGCGCCAGCAACGCGCCCCTTGATCGCCGCAATGGGGCCACCCGCTCCTGCCTCTGCTTGCGCCTGCGCCACGACGAGCGGCACCACTCCCGGCTTGACGCCCGGCGACGTCAGCACCAGCCAGCAGCTGCCCGTTGGGAGGCAGGTCGGGAGGCGGGCCCCCAGGGCAAGCGCCCGCAGCGCGTGCGCCCCTGCAGTGAGTTCCAGGGGCAGCGCTGTGGTGCGCTCGATTGACGCGACGCCCGAGGTGCCGGCCGCTGCGTCCAGGGGCAGGAGGCTGGAGACCTGAGCCTCCTGCACGATTGTGGAGTTGAGCAACACGGCGAATCAGGGGGCAGGGGTTTTGACACCGTGTGAAATAGTAGTATGGCTCACACGCGACGGGCAGTCGCACGGCAACGCCTGGTCGCTATTGTTGCCCCTCCGACTCCGCACCAGGCAAATGTGCAGCTCCACTCTGATGCTGGCTTGGGCAGCAGCCACGGCGCTTGCCGGCCGCTCGCTGCCGCCGGCGCCTTCTTCATCGCCCATGGCCTGCTGCACGCAGCACAGCATAGCAGACAAGCTCCTGCCCGGGGCCAGCGGCTGCGGCGGCTGCCGCTGCAGCGTCACCATGACGCGCCGCCCAAACTCCGTCTCTGCGGTGCGCCAGGAGGCGGGGCCACCGTTCGTGGACGCAGGGAGCTCAAAGTACATCGGGCGCATGCACACAACAGGCTCCGCCTGCGCCACAGCCGGGCTGCTGCCAGCAGAGCTGGATGCTGCCGCGCACCCGGCCGCGCTCCTCGCGGGTGAGGCCGTCGCGCCATCCGAAGCGCCCGCTGCGGTGCCCATGCGCCACTGCGCTGCCTTGTGCGCGCCACCTCCCCCGCGCCGGCCCCCGCTGCTGGACGCCGCGGGGGTCTGCTGCGCTGAGGCGGCCGGCTGCCGTGGCGCCTCGGGCTCGGGCGCCAGCTGCTGCGTCCACGGCACCGTGTCGCAGAGGCCGCCTGCTGCAGCGCCCGCTGAGAACGTGGTGCGCCGTGACGCGTCCGAGGCTGCGGAGAGTGGCACCTCGCGCTGAGCCGCAATGACCAGCTCAACGCCAAGTGCCTGCCCTGCCACCACTTGCAGCGGCGGCGCCGGCTCCAATTGGCGCCACGCCTGTTGCTGGGGTGCGAGCGCCGCATCGCCTTCCAAGGCCGTCGCATCTTCTTTTGCACCTGACTTGCTGGCGGCCCCGCCGCTGCCACTGCTCGTCCCCCTCAACCCGCCAGCCTGGGACGCCAGCGCCGCTGCTCTGCCGGCAGCAGTCCCGCCAGCAGCGGAGCCGCGCCGTGGGGGCGGCGCTGCCGAGCCGCACGGCGCACTGTCCGGTGCGAGGTAATAGGCGTTCAGCTTTGTAGGGGCTATCTCTGGCTCGCCGCCAACGAAGGCGCCCTCGTACCGCAGCTGATACCGCGCCACCAGCAGGCGTCCCCGGCCACAGGGCATGTCATCAGCCCAGGTTCCCTGATGAACAAGATGCATGGTGCGCGCACGCAGGGCGCGAGCCGCCCGGATTGACGGGTCGGTGATAAGGGGTCAGGGTTGGTCCAGGCTGGGCACACTCTGGTGGATAGAGACGCAGCGCACCGCTGTTCGTGCTGATAGGCCTGCGCCCTGCAGAGCCCCGACTCCTGCGCCGTCCAGCCCACTAGCGGGCCCCGCTCACCACGTAAACATCACCGTTAGCATAACGGCGGGTGCCCTGCCCGCTGCGCCGCCCCGCCAGCCACTCTCCCTCGTACTCGTCCCCGTGCGCCGCCACCATCCGCCCGCGGCCCTCAAACTTGTGCGCGCGGAACTCCCCCTCATACACGGAGCCGTCCGACAGCCTCAGCAAGCCGTTGCCATGAAAGGCGTTGTGTTGAAAGCCGCCGTCGTACTCCCCGGCACCGCCTGCCAGCTCCAGGCGCCCGGTGCCATGCATCTCCCCCATGAAGAAGCTGCCTGGCAAGGCGTGCCGCAACGCGCATGTGTAGAAGGGTTGCGGGGGATTGCATCCCTGATTTCTTGAGAATGCAGCCATGTAAGCATGCAACTATCAGCAATACACAGCTTGTTGTCTGTGTCAGGTCGCAAGGACCTGGGAGCTAGTGAGCTGACCTGTGTACTTGTTCTTGTTTGGAAACACCCTCATGCCATGGCCCTGTGTAGAATGTCAGAGTGCACCAATCACCGCACACGTGTGGATTATCGTGAGCAAAGAGCACTTCATTGCAGCAGCGATCCGGACCCACCGCCCAGTTGGCAACCATGGGCTCCAGTGCAGCAAACAGCAGCACGCTGCGAGGGCCGCGAACCTGCATCTCGTCGTTCACCCATTCTCCCTCGTAGAATGACCATCCATCCCCCATGTCAAGCCTCCCGTGACCTGTGAATCTTGCAACGCAGAGCTTGTGAGGTCGAGTTTGTAAATGTGCGCTGTGCAAAAAAACTTCCGCGACGACTTGCCATGCTTCTTGCCGTCAACGTAGTCTCCGGTGTACTGAAAGAGACGGTTGGGATAGAAATATGTCCCTTTGCCACCCCGTTTTGGGCCGACAGCGCCAAGCCACCCTGGCGCTTGGTCCACTGTCATACCGCTGCACTTGCTCGCTTGTGCCAGGTTGCTGTGCAGGAGTTATTTGGGGGTAGGGGGGCTGCTTGGTTATTTGACAATGATAAGTCTCAAGTCTACTTCACAATCTTGCTAATTGGTATGAAGGGGGAAAGCCAGGTGCTCATCCTCGAGCTCGCTCCAGGGGTACCATACGGTATGATGGTGTTGTGGCAGCTGAGATTCATATCAGGTCAGCCTGTGAGGAAATATTGAGTGCTTGCGCATACATGCAGGCCTGTTTCAGCATTTAAATAGCTGGCTGGACTAAAGTTTGCCGATTCACCTCACCAGCAGCTGCATGAGTGGTGCGGCCTGACTGTCACCAAGGCGATTGACCGCGGCAGGCCATGTCATATTACAGCACGGCTGCATACTCAAGCACAGTAAGGCTCGAGTGCGCCGAGTGAGCAACTCACGCGTCAGCACTGGCAACATTTGACTACACAGAGTTAGGGGTGTGCCAGATGCCTGGGGCAAGGGGTGTGCAGCTACTGTATCGCTACGGTACGGGTGTGCTCAAGGCCGCACTCTCATGCTGATAGGCCGTATGATACATACGCAGGCATAACTAACAACACTCATTGTACCGCCTTTTGTACTGTACTCATCGATAGCGGGCGATCTTGTTTTGAATCTGCGAGCTCGCCACCAGGCCTATATCAACCGTGAAAACGCTCTCTATGTACAAACTTCCAATCAACTCGCATAATTATCTCTGATCTCCATCGCTATCAATGGCCGGACTCGCGACAGCAGCGCGCCTGAAGCCTCCTGATGCCGTGTTTAGGCTTGATAGCTCGCCTGTAGGCGACCAGGAGGGCCTATTTTCCTACCGCAACCTGCTTCAGGAGCTGCTGATGGCGCTGCTGGGCTACACGGGCGACGTGTTTGTCGACGCGGCGGATGACCGGGGTGCGCTGCAGCTGCAGCACCCGTCCGTGTGCACCGTGCGGCTGGCACAGGACCTGCCATGGATCGAGCCGCGCGACAGGCAGCTGCTCGACCGCGTCGTGGCGCTGGGCTTCCATTTCAAGCAGCTGCGGCTGTTTGTGGAGCTCGACCGCGGGGCGGCGCCGCGCAGCGCATACCGCCAGGCCCTCTGCGCAGGACTCACCGGTGAGCCTCCAGGACGGGGGGCGTGATGCGCCGCTGCGCCGCGGCCGCTGCCAGTGTCCACGACAGCGCAATTACCAGCTACGCCTGCAGCGGCAGCGGTCCGGTAACTCGGCTCATCGGCGCAACAGGCTGCACGGCTTCGCCCCCCTCCTCGCGCCCTCCCCCTTTGGGCGGGCCCCCCAGAATTCCTGGGTGTCTACCAGGACTCAGTGCTGGACCTGCAGCAGCAGCTGGCAGCACAGCCGGGGGCGGGCCTGGCAACACTGCAGTACCAGCTGCTGCCCATGCAGGTGGCCGGGGTGGGGCACTCTGGGAGGAATCGGAGGGCAGGACTTGGCCGGGGCGGCAAGCACCAGTCACAGCGACCGCAGCACCTCACATTCCCATGCCAAGTGCACCTTCTAGGTACAGTTATGGACGGGTTTTCTGCAGGGGTTTGTTCACTGTGCCGCCGTCTTGCCGCAACCGCCCCGCGCCCGCAGCAACTGCTGCCGCAGCTGCACCAACTGGCGTGGGAGCTGCGCCGCCCGGCCGGAGGCGCCCCCGGTGCGCGAAGTGCCGACGCCGGCGGCGGCGCTGGGGACAGCGAGGGGTCGCCCAGCCCGCTTGCAGGCGGCGCGGCGGGCGCGGGGCCGCTGCGCGGTGCGGAGCTGCTGCGGGCGCTGCAGCGGCACGCGCTCAGCGGGCAGCCGGCGCTGCAGGCGGTGTTCCAGCGGCTGCAGTGGCACTGCCACCAGGTCCTGTTCCAACAGCTGACAGCATGGTGGGCGGGCGCAATGGCTGTCGTGGGGCGGGGGAGGGA
>NW_014011272.1:0-4981 GCF_000611645.1 Monoraphidium neglectum
GGGGGGGGGGCGCTGGCGGGATCAATCCTCATGGGGCATCAAGCTGTGTGAGCAGTCAGGGAGGAGTGGGAGGTACCTTTGGGGAAGAAGCCGTACACAACTTTGGGAAAGTGGGGCGGCAGCCCGGGCGGCGGTGTCGCGACGATGCCGGCCGAGGTCAAAGTCATCAGCCCGCAAAAACGCCATGCCGGCCCGCCTGTCCTGCGCCACTCATACCTCTCCCACCACCAGCCTCAAGCTACCCCTCTCCCGCTCACTCCGCTCCCGCACCCCTGTCACCCACGTTCAATCCCCCTCTCAAAAACAGGTGTTTGCGATCGGGGAGGAGGTGCGGGAGACCAGCGACAGCGGATTCCTGGGGACCGTGGCCACCCTGCACACGCAGCTGCTGGAGGACGGCTCCATGCTGCAGGCGAGGCCCGCACGGGCGGGCCGCGGGCCGGGGCGGGATGGTGCTCTGTTGGGCCGCGGGGGGCCGTCGGGCGGGGCGGGCCGCGGGGGAACGCGAGGGGCGGCGGGCGCTGCGGCGGGGGCCGGCCGTCATCATGAGCAGTTGCAAGCTGAGGGAGATTCTGGAGGTGGCAAGGCATCCTTCGCGAGCGGGGCAGCCGTTGCGCGCTGCCACCAACTGCAGCAATCGGCACAACTGCCACAATTCGTCGCGCCCCTCGCCCCGCAGGTCCACGCCAACGGGCTGCGCCACATCCGCCCCGACCGCCGCATCAACGAGTGGCGCGTCCCCGGCCGCCGCAGCATCAGCCGGGCGGCGACGAACGCGCGGCAGGTGCGGGCGCGCGGGCCGGCGGCTGCGGCGGCCCCCAATGGTGGCCCCCCGGGGCGGCACGCGCCCCCCGCAACGTCCCCCCTGCTAGCTTTGCTGTTTCTCCGTGTGCGGATGCAGCCGCAGCCGCCCACCCCGGCCCATACGTGCGTCGCGGACGCGCTTCATCGCTTCCTTAGCATCTGTTCGCGTCGCACTGCCTGACCACCCTCATGTGGCATCCGGCCCGCCCCTAAACCTGGAGGTATGTCACACCTGTTGGTATGCTCACACCGTTTAATCTGCCCCAAACTCTGAACCCCCACCAGGTCGCCATCTCCCTGTCAGGGGGCGAGATCACGTACTTCGAGCTGGACCCCATGGGGCAGCTGCTGGAAATGGCCAAACGGGACATAGAGGGTGACGTCACCTGCCTGGACCTCGCGCCTGTCCCGCCGGGCCTACAGCGCTGCAGGTGGGCCGAGCAGGGCAGGGCGGGGCAGGGTGCACGCTCATTGGGGAGAGGGTGGCTACCTCAGGGCGCAGTCGCATCCGCCAGCGCCGCCCCAACGTCGACGGGGCTCCCGCGACCGTGAATTCCGGCGGCCTGGGTGCACACGGGCCTCCGCCGCCGCCTCCGCCGCCGCCGCGGCTGCCGCCGCTCAACCTCACCGCCGCGGCCGCCACCGCTCCCTCCCGCCGCCGCGCCCGCCGCCGCCGCCGCTGCGTTTTGTCTCGACAGGTTCCTGTGCGTGGGCGGCTACGACAACACAGTCCGGGTGTTCTCGCTGGAGGACGGCACGCAGCTGCGGTCGGTCTCCACGCAGGCCGTGCAGGTGGGGCGGCGCCGGGGCGGGTGCAGGGGCCCACACGGGGGTTGCTTTTTGGTGCCTTTTTTTGGTGGTGGAGAGGGGGGTGTCAGAGCCGTTTTAAGGTGCGTTCGTTGCTGTCGGCGGAGTGGGCGCGGGGCAAGCGCACGTTGCTCTGTGGTCTTGCTTCACCCACCCGCACGGCTGCGCAGCTTCGCGTGCGGGTTTGATCACATGACGTCAGACTTGCTCTCACCGGCGTCACAGCAAGAACGAGTATGGCAACACACTCATGCACCGCACCCGGCCCGCAGGGCACGCCCGAGAGCGTCCTGATGCTGTACGGCGGGACGGCCGGCGACGAGGGCGGCGACAGCGGCGGTGGCGGCGACACGGGGATGTTCTTGCACGTGGGGCTGTCCAACGGCGTGCTCATGCGCACGGAGGTCGACCGCACCACGGGTGGGGCTGCGTTTCTCTGCACAAACATACTAGCTAGAGGGCCGTGTTGGTGTATTTTTGAACGGGGCGGCCACTGTCAGCCTGGCTGAAGCCAGCAGGCAGCGTGCCTCCTGCGGGCCGCTCACCTGGGCACGTGCACTGCACTTGACAGGGGCGCGGGGATACCACGACAGCGCAATCGATCAATTCCAGCACCGCTGAGAGGGCCAGGCTGCGGCGGCCGCCCTTTTTGCGCAACCCGTCCCGCTTCCCCGGCCGACCCATCCCGCCTCCCCGCCGCGCTACGCCCCAGGCAAGCTCAGTGACACGCGGCAGCGGTTCCTGGGCACGCGCGCGCCGCGGCTGTTCCCCGTGAACGTGCGCGGGCAGCGCAGCATGCTGGCGCTCAGCAGCCGGCCCTGGCTGGGGTACAGCGACATGGGGCGGTTCCAAATCATGCCCCTCAGCTACGAGGCCCTCGACTTTGCAGCGGTGAGCTGCTCGTCCCGGTTGTCCGGGTGAAATTCATCTCAAATGTCATGGCATTTCTTCTGTGCAGAGAGTCCTCATTTGCAGCACAGTTGGCGGGCTCCACGGAGCTTTGGCAGAACACAACGGCGGCTGCGGGAGGTGCCGGCAAAGGCCGTGCGGCGGCGGCTCGGGTTTTTACGACGCCGCCGGCGCGCACGAGCGCCACCAACCCGCCACACCGAGCTCGTCGTAAGCGGCTTTCACGCTGACGCCGCCGCCCAACCGCCGCGGACCCGGCCCCCAAATCGCGCGGCCGCAGGCGTTCTCCTCTGAGCAGTGCCCCGAGGGCTTTGTGGCGGTGTCCAAGGGCGCGCTGCGCATCCTGGCGGTTGAGAACATCGGGGAGACCTTCAACCAGGTGTGGGGCAAGAGGGGCGAGTTGGAGTGGGAGCTGCGAATTCAACTGTGAATACGCGGTCTGGAAGCTTTGAGGGCCGTCGGCGCGAGATTTGGGGCAGCACTCGAGTTGAGGCTGCAGAAGAATGTGTGTATGTGTGTGTGCGGGCGTGCGTGTGTGCGTGTATGTGCATGCGTGCGTGCACGTGTGTGTGCGTGTGTGTGTGTGTGTGAATGTGTGTGCGTGCGTGTGTGTGCGTGCGTGTGTGCGCGTGTGTGTGCGTGCGTCCGTGCGTGCGTGCACGTGTGTGTGCGTGTGTGTGTGTGTGTGAATGTGTGTGCGTGCGTGCATGCGCGTGTGTTTTGGAGGGGGGCACCTGCTGTCAGGTGGGAAGTTGGGTAGGCACACAAGCCGGCGCCGGAACCTGCAGCACCTGCCCCCGCGTCCACCCAACATGATCCCCCAGCCGCCCTTTCCTCCTCGCCCCCTTGACGCGCCCCTGCCCGCCCCGCCCGCCCCGGCCCCCTGTTTGCGCGGCGCCGCAGGTCGCGACGCGCCTGCGCTATACGCCGCGGCGGCTGCTGGTGTACCCTGAGAGCCCGCAGTTCCTTATTGTGGCGGAGAGCGACCACGCGGCGGTCCCCCTGGATCAGCGAGAGGACCTGGCTGAGCGCCTGCAGGTGGGGATTTTCTTGAGGGGGCAAGGTGTGATCTGTGCACCGATCTGGTGGGCTTTGGTTTTGAAATGTCCCCAGGCCTGTCACCGGTTGATCATCACGTGGTGCTAAGGGTGCATGTTGACCGCCGCAGTGCGGCGCAGTGGGGCGCGGCGCGGCGGCGCCAAGCGTGCGGCTGGGGCCCCGCACCCGGCGCCAGTGGGGACCGCGTGCGGGCGGCCCTGGGTCAGACGCGTGGCCAACGCGCAGGGGGCCCCGCGCGATGGACGCATGTGTGCCGCTTGCAAGGGGCCCAGTGTCTGGCATTAAGCGCTTGCGCCGCCATCTCTTGTTTCGTTTGAGAGCCCACCCCAACTATTGGCAAACAACCCCGTGCCCGCCGCACCCAGGCGGCTGCGGAGGCCGCGGCCGCGGACGGCGACGGCGCCGAGTCGGCAGCGGCGGCGGCGGCGGCCGCGCGGGGCCCCGAATTCGATGAGGAGGTGGCGGCGCAGGAGGAGCAGTTCGGGCCGCCCATGGGGCAGGAGGGCCAGTGGGCGTCGTGCCTGCGCATAGTGGACCCCAGCAGCCTCAGCACGCAGGTGTGTGCACACGTACCGCGTGCCCTCGGTCGTCGCAGCCGGCGCCGCCAACCCGGAAGCCGCTTCGGGCAGGAGCCTCGTGCCCGCCGACAGGCCACTCCCCTGCACCCATCGCATCTTCTTTCACACCAGGCCTCTTCACACCAGCCGCCTGCCCCAAGCCGCCTAAAGCTGGCAAGACTGACCACCAAACCTCCGCCCCGCACTGTTTAAATTCCACCCACTCCGAGCACCCAACCTTCCTCACTTTTGTGTGAGGGGGCAACTGCTCCTTGGCCCCTCACTCACATACACACACACACACGCACGCGCACACGCACACACACTCTCACTTTCACTCTCTCACCCCTACATACACACACACGCGCACCCCACACACACCAACCACCCAGTGTGTCGTGGAGCTGGACAACAACGAGGCCGTCACCAGCATGTGTCTCGTGCGCTTCGAGGGCGGCCACGAGAAGGGCTGGCTGCTGGCGGTGGGCACGGCCGAGGGCATGACCTTCTTCCCCACGGACTGCCAGGCCGGGTACATCCGCATCTACAGGTCAGCGCTGCGCCACCCCGGGTGCTGGAGGGGTGGTGGCGCCCGACGGGGCCCGCGCGGCTGATGGAGGCACGCGCGCACGAGGCCGGCGTGTGCGTACAGAACCCGGATTTGCCGAGGGGATGTTGCAGGTCGCCGCGGCCTCGTCCCTGCAGGCCCGGCGCAGCACGCCTGCGTTCTCCTGCATTCTCCGCCGTGAGTGCCGAGCCAGGGCTCCGCCCGCCAGTACCCCGCCACCTGCCCCGCCGGCCCACCTCCCTCCTCTCGAACCCATTATCACCCCACACTAATCGCC
>NW_014011272.1:5112-9630 GCF_000611645.1 Monoraphidium neglectum
ATACACGCACGCACCTCGCAGCATCCTGGACGAGGGGTCCCGCCTCGAGCTGCTGCACAAGACGCAGCTGGAGGGCATCCCCGGCGCCCTGGTGCCCTTCAAGGGCCGCCTGCTCGCCGGCGTCGGCCCCGTGCTGCGGCTGTTCGACCTCGGGCGCAGGAAGCTGCTGCGCAAGTGCGAGTACCGGCAGCTGCCGCACCACGTGGTGCAGCTGCAGGCCATGGGGTCGCGCGTCTACGCGTCGGACGTGCAGGCGAGCGGGCCGCGGCGTTGGGGCATGCAGTGCAGGATGTTTTTCAGGGCTTGCCGGGGTGGGGCGGAAGGGGTTGGTGTGTTTCCAGCAGCAGAGGGCGGTTGTGAGAGGGGGCTGGCCTCGGAACGGCGTGCCTGTGCCGCCCCTTTGATCACCGACGGGGCGGCGCGGCTGCGCGCTTGCCCTGCTTTGCAGGCGCAGCGCACTCTCCTTGAAGGCGCCCGCCCATCTCCCTCCAACCGCCATCACGCTCGCCCCCCCCCTCCCTCCCCGCCCTCACGCGTCTCGGCTGCACAGGAGTCTGTCCACTTCCTGCGCTACAACAAGCGCGACAACACCTTCTACGTCTTCGCCGACGACGCCACCCCGCGCTACGTCACGGCCACGCTGCCGCTGGACTACGACACGGTCGCGGTCGCGGACAAGTTTGGGAACCTCTCGGTGCTGCGGCTGCCCGCAGACGTCTCGGCGCAGGTGGGGCGCGGCCTCCGCGTGTTGGTTTTTCCGAGCAGGGTGCAGACCGTGCCTCCTAGGCGCGCCTCCCAGGCTTGTGCCGTTGCGACTGGACGCGCGTGGATGCCGATGGTGTGGCGGATCGGGAGGGAGGGGTCTTGCAGTGGAAGCAATCAATCATTCCGCCCTCAACTGCAGGTGGAGGAGGACCCGACCGGCGGCAAGAACGCGTCCACCCTGGGCCGCCTCAACGGCGCCGCCAACAAGGTGGAGCCCATCGTGCAGTTCCACGTCGGCGACACGGTGACCTCCCTGCAGCGCGCGACGCTGCAGCCGGGCGGCAGCGAGTCGCTGCTGTACGGGACCATCATGGGCGGCGTGGGGGCGCTCTACCCCTTCGCGTCGAAGGAGGTGGGCAGGGGGCCGGCGCGCACGCTTGCGCCTGCGCTCGCCTGCGAAGAGCTGCTTTCGGGATGACGCCGGCACCCTTTCGCCGCCCTGCATGCGTCCGCAAGCCGTCCGGCCTACATGCAGCTCCGCCCGGCAACCTCCCAATCGCCTTTGCTCAGGCAGCGGGCCCCACGCGGCGCTCGTCCGACTCGCACGCTTGGTGGATGCGCAACCCGGGGGCCCCCTTCTCCTCACCCTGCCCCTCTACCCCCACCCTGACCCTGACCCCGTCCCAAACCCCGGCCCCGGGCCCCACCCCAGGACATGGACTTCTTCCTGCACCTCGAGATGCACCTGCGCCAGGAGCACCCGCCCCTGTCCGGCCGCGACCACATGGCCTTCCGCAGCGCCTACTTCCCGGTGCGCCACTGCGTCGACGGAGACCTCTGCGGCCAGTTCCCCTCCATGCCCGCGGCCAAGCAGAAGGCGGTGGCGGACGAGCTGGAGCGGACGCCCGGGGAGGTGCTCAAGAAGCTCGAGGACATGCGCAACAAGATACTGTGATTCGGCGCGGATCCCGGGGCGCGCGGGCACGGGCGCTGTGCGTGGCCGCCGGCTGTTGACCGGCGCGCTGGGCGGGCCGAGCCGCCGTGCTTGCAGAGTTTTGCATATGCAATGGCTGTAAATGTCGAGCTTGGTGCGTGCGGGCGCGGTTTTGACGAGGCGGGAGGCCTTGAGATGCTGTTCAGGAATTTTCTGGGCTGCCGTTGATGCTCCCAGCATTGGGCGGAGCCGCGGCCAGGGTCGGGTTGCGGCTGGGTCAACGCACAGCCGGCAGCGATAGCACATTGGCCCTGTTACCTGCCGCAAGCAGTCTCAAGATCTAATTCGACAGGTCGCAGCTCTGTGGGAGGGCGTGCTGAGGGAAAAGGTGCGGCGATGAAACGCACGCCTACCGTAGACAAATTGCGACTCGCCCACCTTCTCAGAATTATTACCCCGATTGTACATTGTGACTTCGATGCTCTCGTGCAGGCCTTTACACTGCACCTATCGTCTAGCCCTCGCCACCCGTCCTGCGCTTTCCAACAGGGCTCGCAGATCACCAACCCCGACCAGCACCATGGCTGCCACTGCTACCCCCATCCAGGAGTACATCGATAAGCATGGTGATTAAGCCGCTGAGCGGGCGTGTCGGGGACGCTCTCGGATGGCTGGCATGTGCTCCACGCCAAATGCGGCTTCCCCGCGTGCCATGCCGATGCAGGCCTGCAGAAGAAGGTTGAGGACGTCCTCAACTCCTGCGTGAAGGAGAAGCCCTCCGATCCCCTGGCATTCATGGTGAGCCGGCGGAGTGCCCAGCCCTAGATGGCGTTCACAGTCCGCTGGCGGGCCCGTTCAATATCGGAACGCATTCTTTACGTCGATCGCGTACTTTTGCGCTCTTGTATAGGCCGCGGAGCTGCTCAAGGCGACTCCCCCGGAGATCACCAAGGTTGTCGGACGTCAGATCTTCGACTCCCGTGGTAACCCTACCGTGGAGGCCGAGGTGACGACCGGCAAGGGCGTCTTCCGCGCGGCTGTGCCCAGCGGCGCATCCACCGGCATCCACGAGGCGGTCGAGCTGCGCGATGGCGACAAGAGCAAGTGCGTGTGCGGTTGGTTGTAGTGACGGCCGCGCCATGCACGCTGTCAAACCTGCCATTCGCCAACCCCGGCAGCTGCTTGGTACTGCCTGCAGTCAAAATCAAGTCTAGGCCAAATTCCTGGGCAGCACGCGGCGGCCCGGCTGCGTGGCAGAGAGGCGACGCTCAACTGCAGCGTGCACGCGCCCCTGCGCCACTGTGCGTGGCTGCGCGCAGGTACATGGGCAAGAGCGTGCTCAAGGCGGTCGCCAACGTCAACGACGTCATCGCCCCCGCCATCATCGTGCGTGGCTGGCGCGGACGGGCGGGCGGGCGGCCTGGACAAATGCGGCGCAGTCCGGGGACTGCCATGCGCCGGAAACAGCCAAGGCCGCCTGCGACGGCTCGCATGGAGTTCCTGCGATCGCGGCTCAAGCTCTCAGCACTCCGCATGCGCCCCAGCTCATGCGCGACCCCCGGCTTATCTGGTCCCGCGTACAAAGCCCGCTCACAGCACACAAGATCCGCTCATTTGTCCTGCCCGTGAATCGTGCCCACCGCACCACCAGGGCAAGAACCCCACCGACCAGAAGGGCCTGGACGAGCAGATGATCGCCCTGGACGGCACCGACAACAAGGGCAAGCTCGGAGCCAACGCCATCCTGGCCGTGTCCATGGCCATCGCCAAGGCGAGTCGGGGCCGCGGCCGCCGGGCGCTGGGGACGGCGCTGCCTGGCGGCAGCGCAGCGGCCGCTGCCCAGGGATCTAAACGGTGGTTTGGTGCGCGAGGACGCAAGGCAGCAAGTGCAAATGATGATGCGGTGCGGGCGGGTGCGGCGCAGTGCCAGGTGCGGAGGTATTGCTGAGGGCGGCAGGGGTCAATTGCTGTTTGCTCCATGCGCGCAGGCCGGCGCCGCCGAGAAGGGCCTGCCCCTGTACAAGTACATCGCCGAGCTGGCCGGCAGCACCAAGCTGGTGAGGGCCCCGGGGCGAGCGGGAGGGGAGCAGGGAGCAGGGGCGGTGCACAGGCCGCAGCGGCGCTCGCTTGGCATCGGCCGCGGCTGGCTGCCAGAGCGGGGTTCTCCTTGGCGGTTCACCTGACACAGTCAAAGGCGGCAGAGGCAGCGGAGGCGGCCCAGAGCCCAGCACGTGTGGACTGTAGTCCGCAGTGCGCCATTGCCAGCAATCTAGAGGGGCCCGTCGGCCATCGGGCGTCCGGCGCCCTGATCTGCGCCGCGCCCGTCCGCCTGCCCTCGCCGCGCCTTGACAGGTGCTGCCCGTGCCGTCCTTCAACGTGATCAACGGCGGCGAGCACGCGGGCAACGGCCTGGCCATGCAGGAGTTCATGATCCTGCCCGTCGGGTGAGGGGCGACCCTGGATACGGCTGGGTTGACCGGGTTTGACCGGGGCTGGAGTGGAGTGTGGAGGGTCAGCAAGGCCTGAAGGGGTGAAAGGGGTTTGGGGGACCCAATCCAGGGGCAGGAGGGCTGAGTGCGGCGCGGCTGAGGGCAGTGTGTGGATGGGGGAGGATTGGGGAAGTTGTGGGCGAAAGTTTGGTACAGTGGCGGGAGAGCACGATTTGACGATGGAGGGGCCAGCAAGGACTGCCAAGTGCCAAGAGACGGGGTTCAGCTGTGCGGGAGGCGGCAGCGACAGCTGCAGCTGCGGGTCAGCTGGCAGCACGCAGCTATAGCGGGGCCCGCAGTCCCCCATAGCGTCATGGGCGCCACAGGAGCCACTCGTTCACAGCGCACGATCCAAGATGCGATCTCGGCACCCCCTCACCCCCTCACCCC
>NW_014011271.1:0-9489 GCF_000611645.1 Monoraphidium neglectum
GTGCGGGGGGGGGGGGGGGGGGGGGGTGGGTCGCTGAGCCAACGACAAGGGGACTGTGGAGGTAGGCGCCCCACACGTTTGACACCACACGTGCAAAAAAACCCGCCCGTGCGTGCACGCATGCATGTGTGCGTCAGCCGTGCTGTGCGGCCGCGCCACCTTGTGTGAGTAGTAGTACATCATGCCGTTGGAGTCCAGCACGAAGAAGCGCCGCTTGAAGTCGCTGCGCCCCTTGCCCTGGCTGCGCTTGCAGAGGTAGCCCTGCTTGATAATGGACACCTGGGGGGGGGGAGGCACGGGTGAGGGCCGGGGGTAAGCACATGGCAGCCAGGGCTGCACGGCCCCAGGGATGTCGGCCATGTGCGAGCAACACCAGCAGGCCCCCGCGCGCAGCGCTGCAGCGACCCCCGCGACGCCGGCACCCCCCATCCCTCAACCCGCACCTGCTGGCCGCTGGTGGACCGTGTGGTGCGTATGAGGCGCTCAATGTCGGCACTGAGCTCGGCGTTGGCGGAGCTCATCTGCACCGGGCCCCCTGGTCCTGCGCTCAGCACCACAGAGCCGCCGCTGGCAGGGCCCGGGCCGCCGTTGCCGGCCGCGCCGCCATCCAGGCTGGCGCCGGCGCCGGGGGCGCCGGAGCCAGGGACCGGCTCCAGTGCCGCGACCTCCCGGGCTATGAGCGCCTCCCTCCTGTCCGCCGCCTCCTTGCGGCCCCGGATCATGTCCTCCAGGCCGCGCTGGGGGGGAGAGAGGGCAGGGGCAGGGGGTGGCGGCGAGGGTGGCCAGCATGCCGTCAGGGTGGGGGCGCAAAATGGCATGCAGGGCGAATGGGTGGGTGCTCGCATGCATGTGGACGAGTACGCGTGGGTGCATGCGCGCGTTCTGATTGAAAAGTGGAAGTAGAAGAAGGGGCCAGTTGAGGGCCCAGGTGCCGGCGGCCCAACCAGTCGTGCCCTCTGCTCGTATGCGACCCTGCGTGCGGCCAGGGTCTGCAGCGCCGTGGCATCCGCGCCATGATGGCAGGCCAGCCTGGGAGCCCCGTGCCGTACCGCACCTCTCTGAGCACCTTCTCCGCCCTCAGGTGCTCCCCGATCTGCAGCGCGTCGTTGATGGGCGACTCCAGGCGGCCCAGCAGGTCAGTGCCGTTGCGGAAGAACATGAGGTGCGCGTGCACCGCGCCCACCACCAGCTCCAGGAACGAGTAGCGCTTGGACAGCTCCACCTTTCGGGGGGTATTGCGGGATTGCGGGGGCTGGGCTAGGGGAGGTGGAGTGGCTGTGTGTTCCAGCTGGGGGTGCATGCGTGGGCAGGACCCCGGACAGGGAATGCCGCCTTCAGCAGACACCATTCAGACGCAGGGGTCAGGCCAGCCAGCTGTGCAAAACAAGAGGCCGCCGCTGCAAAACGATGACTGTCTAAAAAGGCGCCATATTCACGATGTCGTTGCCCCCGCCCCCACAAAAGCCCCCACCTCTGTCAGCTTGCGTGCCAGTTCAAAGCGGGCCTCCTCCTCCCCGCAGCGCGCAGTTGCCAGGTCAGCGTGGCTCTTCTCCAGCACCTCGCGCTTGGTCAGCTTCTTCAGGCTCTGGTGACGCACGCTGTTTGAGTGAGGCAGGGGTTCGATGGCATTGGGCAACTGCGTAGTGCGATGCTGTGCCCCATTCAGTGCTGCAGCCACCTGGCTACTCTGGCACGACCGCTGCAGCAGAGTAGACTTGCGCATCCCTGCCAGACGCGGCTGCTGAAGGTCAAGGGCTCAAGGTGGCGCCAAGCCACCGCACCCCTGCACGAAGCCCCCGTCCCCACCGCGCGGATTCGTAGTCCGATGCCTTGCGGTCGTACTTGCGCCGCTCATCACGCGCCGCCGCCAGCACCCCCTCCATCCAGTCCTTCTGGACGCGCTCTATCATGCCCAGGTCAAGCTTTGGGGTGGGGGGGAGAGGAATGGCATGCAGTGTCAGGGGGAGGGGCCGCAGCTGGGAGGGGTGTGACCCAGAGGGAAGCACGCAGCCTGCAGAACTTGCATGCGCACAGTGCCACCCGCCGGCCTGCCTTTTCTGGACGCTGCCCTTTGACCAGCAGCTGCTGGTCGCACCTGAGTGCGCAGGAAGTCATAGAAGCCGGCCAGCTCCCGAAACACCTTAATGAACTGTGACATCACCGCGGAGCCTTGAATGGTACAGGGGGTATACACACCGAGGGTGGCAGAGGGATGATGAGAGGAGAGGAGGGCAACGCAATGGCTTCGGGGTTGGCTGGCAGTCACACATGAGCAGAGAAACAGCAAACGTGCCCCCCATTGTGCTGCTTTTGCCATCCGCCGCTTGCCCGGGCGCCCCATGCCGCGCCCCTGCGCGGTGCCTCCGGTATCCCTGCACTCCATGCTGCCGCGCACCCAGGTGCAGGCTCTCTTCGTCCGAGCCGCCGCCAAAATCCGCCAGTGCTGCCGTGAAAGCATTCGTGGCGTCCAGCATGGTGGTGATCCCGTCGCGGTACTTCTTGGCGCCCGCCAGCAGCGCTGCGCAGCGGTCCTTCAGGCGCTTGGCGGATGCCTCCATCTCATCCGCCTGCATGACGCAGACGGGTGGGCGACGGGGATGCCATGCATGAGAGACGCACAGAGCGCGTTGAACATCTAATGCAGCCACAGCGTCGTGGCGCTTGACACAGTAACAAGGCGTCCACATGGGGCGCAGCAGGAGGCACACTGCTTGCGCTGGTGCGCGCGGCAGCAGCAGGCAGCCCTGCTGGCGGGCCGCTGCAGTGCAGGCTTCAAGGTCAATAGTTCATTCCCCAGGGCTTTCATAACGGCGCGCCCGCAACATATGGTGCTGTAAAGCAAGGAACAGCCACTGTCCCAACTGATCGGGCGATCCAAGCCGCACCCGCTGCTTAAACATGGGTGTATCATCCAGCCCATCCTCTTCGTCGAACAGGATCATCGTGGTGGAGGCCCGTCACGCTGCACGGCTTGATGATAGACAAGACCGTGCAGCAGGCACTTTCAAACGCGCGGGGAGTTATAACCTACAAATTGCATGGCGGATCTGCACAGACCAATACAGTGCTGGGCGCAGCCGCAGTGATCGCAAGCCGCACACCTGCACCCGAGCCTGAGCCACGGCACTCGCCAGTCGCTGTGGTGCCCCTGCGCCCTCCTGCGTGCTGTGCGCAGGCATTCGTCACACCCTGACAGTAACGCAACCTTTGCGACAGCGGCAGTGGCTTGTGGTAGATTCATGGCTCTTTGTTGGTGACATGGTGATGTCGATTGTCAGCCTGTTTGCTCTCGTGGTGCTCCAACACAGGACATGGCCGGTAAGGGATAAGCGCAGCGCCCACCCCATGCAGTGGGATCAAGCATCTGGAGCCCATTCGGGCTCTCCTTGTCTGGTTCAGAAGTGTGCCTGGTGAGTGGCATAATCATGCTGGATGGCGAAGGGCATCACCCCCTCAAAACAGGACGGGCCACAAGGACGGGCCTTGTTCAAGTATTTAGGCTGACATCAGCCACGCATCATGGGCTGTGTTACAGGCCTGCCTTGTTATCATGTGGCACCAGCATCAGGCTCCACAGGACTCCCCAGGCCACCTCCGCTCTATTGTCCAGTGTTATCGGGGCTGCAAAGGTTTGCTTGAAGCTGAGTGCTGCACGGTGTTGCTTGCCACGGACAATCTTTCCACAGGCCCGGTTGAATGGTGCCCATGTTTTGCCCAGACAGGAAACCTGGTCTAACCCTATCAGGGGGGGGGGGGCAGCTATGCAAACTTGCATCTGCACACCTGTGGCCAGTGTGGATGTCTCATTGATTGACTACGGTAGCATGCAATGGTCGGAAGGATTTGTCATCCAGGCAAGTGGTGCAGCACGAATGATGTTGTGTGCAGTTCGAATAGCTGGTGGGCAGCTCACCCCTTTGCATTGACTCGCTCCCAGGCTGCGGTCAACGCCAGTGCGGCTTGGCTCGCCACGAAGCACGTTGCATGTCATTGCGGGCGATATGTAGTATCCATCCATTTCGATATGAAAACCTCTGACGGTCGGTTGTATTTGTCAACCGGAGCTTCTCATCAAGGCGCTCCACGCGCCTCATGAACAGTTCAACAGTGACGAGACTCGTGCGCTGGTTGCAGCTCAACTTTTTGATCTCAATCATCTTCCGTCAACATTAATTTATCTTGCTTTACGCAACCAGATCATCACCGGGCGATGCAGACGACGCAAAGTTTGCAGAGGCCTGCCCTGGCCGTGCCTTTGAGCGCATCTGCACGTTGTAAGCCACTCAGGGCAGGTCTGTGCTTCCCTCACCAGCAATGGGCATGCCGCCAGACCTCGGCTCCAGCGGGGCGCGCTGTCGCGCACGTGACGTGTGCACACACCAGTGCCACACAGCCTGGCGGCGATGGCGACATAGCGCGGGCGCAGCCAGGGACTAAGAGAGGTTGGAGTGACCATGACGTGAGTTTGCTGGCGAGAATCGCGGCGGCGAGATGGGCCCGTCGGCCACAGCCTGATCAGCGCTTAGCTGCTATCATGAAAGGGCACCAATGTCTTGGGTGTTTCACAATGATGAGTGGGGACCTGGCTTGTGAGAGAAACCGTGCAGTGGAGCACCAACCAGAATGCTCGTCGCGCCGGCACAGGTCTTGCGACGAGCGGCCCAGGGCGTGCTGGGGGTGGCGCTGTCGCTCATCGCAGCGACGCAGGACCCCTCTGCTGTGCTGGCTGCAGACATGGCGCCGCTGGTTGACAGCGCCAAGGTGGTTGCGCAGGAGCAGCGGGCAGGGCTCAGCAGCAGTCTGGAGGAGCTTGAACGGTGCGGGCCGATGCTGGTAATAGGTTTTGCAACTCGTCGTGTGTAGACACGGCGTGTTTCTGTACCCGTGCTTCTATGCATGGTGCCAGTATCGTTTGGGGGAGGTGACTCTTTGCGAGCCCTTGCGTAACTGCCAAGTGCCAGGTCTTCGGTGAGCTGCGCGTTCTCGATGCCCATTCTCCTGACCCCTCCTGAAGGGACTATGGCTGGAAGGTCCGCGTGTACACGGGGTTCGGCGGCCCCCTGGCCACCAAGACGGACGCACAGTCGCCGCGCCAGATGTTTGGCCCCCCTGATGAGAAGACGCTGTGGCTCAAGGTGATCTTCCAGGGGCAGCATGGGCAAGGTGGTCTCATGTCACCTTGCACATGGAACGCTGCAATCAAGTATACCACGTGCCCTTCCCCTCCCCTAGGTTGACCCCTCTTCACCCAACATCTTGAACATGGTCTACATTGGTGGGTGGATGGATGGCTGGGCAAAGACCACTACCACTACGAGCGAGCAAGCTTGCTCTCTTTGCACCTGCCACACCAGTCATACAAGTGTGGTGCATGTGCAAACACTGCACGCGCATGCACACACACACACACACACACATCTATCTATCTCGCATGGACGCATGCACATACACATAAATACCACACACACCACCCAGGGGACGACGTGCTGTTCAAGCTGAGGAGGCCGTTCCTGCAGGAGGTGCAGAGCAGGTGAGCCGGGTTCATGGCCAGGGAGCCGTGAACAGACCGCTACATCCACACCTTGCAGCATGCGACCCCAGAGGCCGTACGGACTGGGAGCTCAGCTCCTGACTGACCATTGCGACTGCCTGAGTCCATGTTGCGGGAGAGCTGCTGTTGGCTGCGTAGCGTAGGGGCCAAGCGACGGGCCACTTGGCCGGGTTGGTATTGAAATTCGGCTCTCAGGCCTCCATTCACGACTGTGGCAGGTATGGCAACCAATTCTTCGTGCGCGAAAACGGGGAGAACGCCGCTGTGCTGCAGGCCGTGGGGGCGCTGACGCAGTGCTTGGCAGCGCCAGAGGGCTGCAAGGTGAGCGGCCTGGAGCGGGCGCCCGGCCAGGGCGCGGGCGATCTTGCAGGGTCCAGGAATGGTATCAAGGTGGGGTTCCTTAGCTGCGAGGAACTGTACGCGGCTTGCAGGCTGCCATCTACAGGCATGGGTGTCGATGCAATGCAGGGCATTGACTCGCCCCTTGCCGCACCACACTCCCAAAAACTCTTCTCCTTATCTTCTCTGACCTGCTGGCCTTCTCTGCCCTGGCCGCGTTTGTGATTGCCGCCCCCAGGTGGTTCCTGGCCTGCCGTCGGGGCAGTACTACTTCACTCTTGCATTCTCCGTGGCAGGCGGGGTGATTGCTGGGGCCGTGTCAAAGCTTGAGCCGCAGGGTGAGACTGAGGGGCCAAAGGTTTCAGGCAGCTAGCAGCACTGAGCGTGTTGGGCACAAAAAAAAGTAGCAATTCGCGCCACGTGCGGGTTGGTTGGCCCCCATTGCCGTGTATGCCAATGCACCATGTTGTTCTTGGAGGTGACTGAACTTTGATGCTGCACACCGTCTGTACCCCCAGGCATTGTCCGCCGGAAGTGGATCTGGCTTCTGGTGTTCTCTCCGCTGTGGGCCCCGCTGTTCATCAACTTTGGGCTGGGCCCCGTCCTCAGCCGCACCTCGGACGCACTCCCTGTGGTGGGCAACTTTGCCGGCTTTGCGGTGGGCGCGGCCCTGCCTTACCTGGACCGGCTGCTGGCGCCGCAGCAGCAGCAGGAGGGCGGAACTCAGTGATGGCAAGGCCTGCACTGACGTACCAGGAGCTTGGGCACTTTTGAGCTTGTCTGGGGCTGGGCGTGCTGGACCACGCTCAAGGTGCACCAGACATAAATTTTGGTTTCTGCGGCAAAGTGCTGGCCTCATTTGTCGGTGGCGTGCCTACGCGAGTTGGTTGACCCAGCAGGCCCATTGCTGTGAGTGCGTACTGTATGTTTCCTTCAAGCATGCGCTTTTTCCTGCTCGGCTTCTTTGCCAACAGTGCATGCTGCATCTGGCCGCGAGGTGTGAAACAAGTAAAAAGCAGTGCTAGTCCAACAATGCCATTACCCTGTCTGGAGATATACCCTTTATGGAACATTTTTCATCAGAATGCAACTTTCCCACAAACGAACAACAAACCGGGTGCTACGTCAAGTGGTCAATGGCGCGGGGTGGGGTCACACAGGACGGCCCGGCGAGTGCTACCGTAGTATCCAGTTCCATGCATGGCCACAGGGTTGCCGGATGCGTCATGCTACATAGTCGTTGAGGCCCGGGTGGACATTGCTGCAGCCACCTGATGTGCCTGCCAGATGAACTTGTTGCCAAAAGGGGGGCGCACTACGTCACCCAGTCACCTGTCGCATGGCAAGCCATGATCTGGCTGGCCGCGTCACATCGCCATAATCACGACAAGTTCGGCTTTTATTTCTCCACTTGAACGCGCCAGCCTAGAAAGTTGTACAAGCAAGCCGGCAGACTCCACTCGATACATACCGGCAGCCTCAGCCGCCATGGCGAAGACGCGTAGAGTAAGTGTGTTGTACTACGATCGCGCATGGCGGCAGGCATGTCGCCGGGCCGCCGAACGCGGCGAGGGCAGCGCGTCAACAGGACAGTGCATAGCGGCGGCCGCCGACGCGGCGTTGCTTATTGCATCGAATCTCACTCTGCTGTGTGCTCGTTGACCGCAGAGGAAAAAGCGCACGCACGTGGTGGAGGGCACAGACAGTGCCAAGAAAGCGGAGCCGCGCACGTTTGTGTTCAAGCGCGGCAAGCACGGGGTGAGCGACTGATGCAGCGGCCGCTACTGCCGGCGGGCCGGCCACCGCCGGCTGCTGCCTCCACTCAGATGCTGACACCATGCCCGTGAAGCGCCTTTCGTGCATGCGCAGGCCGTTGCAACGCAATTGCAGCAGCCCTCGCTCCTGTGTTCCTGTGGGCGCACACACCCGCTCATGCGCTCGCGCTGCCGCTGCCGCGCCCGCCCCAGGCCCTGCTGTCCCCCCTGGAGGCGGACCTGCGGCGCATGATGCTGCCCAATACGGCCCTCAACCTGCGCGAGTCCAAGCGCAACCAGATGAAGGACTTTGTGTCGGTGGCGGGGCCCCTGGGCGTGAGCCACTTCATGATCCTCACAGCCACTGACAGCAGCAGCTACCTGCGCGTCGCCAAGGCACCCAGGGTGGGCACAGCATGGGCCGCCCCTGTGTTGTGGGCCTAGCAGCGGCTGGAGCGGCACACAGCCCGTGCTGTGTGAGGTCATCAGGGCCGGTTTCTGTGTTCCTCGCAGCGCACACCAGACGCAGTTGGCGCGAGCGCTCGCGGCAGGCAGCGGTTGCAGCACATTAATGACGAAGCCCGCACATGTTCTATGTTTTGCCTGCCGTTGCCACTTACTTTCTGGATTTCCTCTTCTTGGTTCCTGCAGTTCAAAACCTCACCCCACTTAGTCCCCTTTCCCCCCGCTGCATCCGCCCAGGGCCCCACCCTGACAGCGCGCATCAAGGGCTACTCCCTGGTGCGCGATGTCGCGTCATCGCTGCAGCGGCCCCGCATGCCGCCAAACGCCTTCAAGTCGGCGCCGCTGGTGGTGCTCAACGGCTTCCAGGTGCGGGCGAGACCAGGGCAGCCGGGTCCGCAGCAGACTGCTGAACCGCGGGCACGCATGTCGTCGGGGCGGCACGTACCTTTGGCAGCTGTGACCTAAATCGTGGCGCTCAACCCTGTATCGCAACGCAGCGGCCCCCGCCCCAACCCACTGCACCCCCCAGGGCGGCGGCCAGCACCTGCAGCTGGCGGCCAGCCTGGTCCAGGCCATGTTCCCGCCCATCAGCGTGCAGAGCGTCAAGCTCAGCGCTTGCCAGGTGGGGCCCGGGCGCGGTGTGCTGGTGGCTCCACCAGCATCAAGGCAGCTTGTTGCACTGAGGGATCCCCGCGTGTACTGCACTGCTTGGAGGAACTTGCTGCCTGCCGCCAGGTGCTTGACTCCACCCCGCCACCCCCCACCGCGTAAATCCCCAGCGCATCGTGCTGCTGTCCCACGACAAGGCCAGCGGCCTGATCAGCCTGCGCCACTACAGCATCTCCACCGCCCCCAGTGGCATCAAGAAGTCCCTCAAGGCGCTGCTGGCCAAGAGGGCCCTGCCGGGGGACATGGGGGCGCTGCGTGACGTCAGCGAGCTCGTGACTAAGAGCGGATACGGCTCGGTGCGCGGCCTTGGGGGTGCGGGGGGGGGGGATGTGGGGCAGCTGGCACAGGTTTTGTCGGCCACAGGTCACAGGACGGCACCTTTGGAATCAAGTTGATGGTGGGGCCGCGGCATGTCGCACACGGGACACCAAGCGGGTGAACGAATCTGTGTTTGCAAGGGGCGCAGCATGCCTGTGCACGTTTGCATATCACGCCCCCACCCCTCATCCTGGCATGCCCTCCTCCTGTGCCCCCTTCCCCATCCTCCTGCCACCCCGGCGGCCCCCAGGAGTCTGAGGGTGAGGACGCGGAGGTGAGCCGTGTGACTGTGCAGCAGGAGACCAAGGGGGGCAAGACCCTGGCCAAGCAGAGCAGGGTGCGGCTGCACGAGGTGAGGAGGAGGGGGGCTGGGGCTGTGGAAGGACCTCCCCC
>NW_014011270.1:0-8924 GCF_000611645.1 Monoraphidium neglectum
GCGGCGTGTGGCCGCCCCGCGTCGCCGTCGGGCTGGCCTGCCTCGCGCTGGCCTGCACCGAGCGCGAGCGCCGCATGCGCCCGGCGATGGCGGACGTCGACGCGGCGCTGGCGGCGCTGCTGCGGCGCGTGGGCGGGGGTTTGGGGGGCGGGGGCGATTGAGGGGCGCCGCGGGGAGCAGCGCGGTCCCAAGCAGGTGCCGCCCACCAAAGCGGCGCCGGCGAAAAGCGCAACTCACTGCGGCGTCGCGGTGCAGGGGCGGGGCGGGCGCGGGCGGCGTGAGTGCTCGAGCGCTGGCGCGGGCCGGGGTGCGCGATCGCCACATTTAGGCCAGATCTGGCTGGCAGAGATTCCTCTATGGCTGCTCGCCTTCCTAGACAGCGTCCAGGGATCGCCCCTCGAAAAACTTCTATCAACGGGTGGATTCATAGCACCTCGCAATGCGCCCCAACTTTCGTGGGTGACCCCCGTCAAGCATCTTTCTGCTTGTTGGCTGCCTTGCACCGCGCGTCGCGGGTCTGTGCGGCTGTCACTAGCTCACGAAAAGGGCACAGGCGCAGGCCGCGCCGCAGGCCCAAGCTAGCTCTCGGGGGCGATCGCCGTTGCGCTTGTTGTGCCAGCAGCAGCTAACGCGCGTCGCGCGCGGCCGGCGGGCGGGGGCTGACAGGCGACCGGCTCGCTCCCGAGTCCCCTTGGTGGATGGCTGCGGCGGCGCGTGAGCGCGCAAGCCCCCGGTTGGCGCCGCCATCTCACAATCCCCGATGAGGTGCCTCCGTATTTCCACGCGTCTTCCTAATCACGCCCTCTTTTGTGCTAGCACGTAGCAACCCAGCCGCCGCGACGCGCACCACTATCAAACGTCCATGCAAATGTGTACGTGTGCGTGTGTGGATGTGTGGTCTTCTTTTTGTGTTCTGCCCGCAACCCGTGCACGCGCACAAGCCCCTGCGCTGCTGCCCAACACCCAGACCAGCTCCCCCTCAACCAACCATCAAATGAAAACACGTTGATCCCGCATCACCACGCTGCATCGAGTCAAGCTGCTCCATCCCCCCTGTCAACGCCAAAGTAACCAGGTTTGCCGCTCGTTAAACGCGTGTCTTAGCGCACATGGGGTTCAGTCGGTACCCTGCCTCCTGCTGACCATCAGGCACCCAGGATCCATCAGCCTGGCGCGCTGCACGCGCCAGCACAAGCAGGCTGCGAGCGAGTGCGGTTGCAGGCGGCGGAAAAACGAGCGCTCGACAGCTGTGGATGACCCACTCAAAACTGCCTCGTGTCGAGCCCGGCCGCCGGCAGCCAGATTTCAACCCATACAGCCTGTGCTGCTTCCGCAAACAAAGGCCACGGCAACGGGGAATCCGCCTCTGCTCACCACCACCATGCAGGCCCGCGCCCCACAGATGTATGTGCTACCCGTGCGTGGCCTGGCGTCTGCGCGAGAATCATGCGTCGAGCTGCCGGGCTGTTTTGTTGGCGCCGTCGCATGTACGTCGAGCGTGTCTGTGTCATACCCTTTCACCTCACTTTTCTGCTGCGCCTTGCTGTTCTCATAATGTACACAAACCCTTTTTACTCCCATTTCATTACTCAAGCATTGTCAGACGAATCATCCTTGAACGGCTGGCGTGTTGAGCAGCCGGCCGTCAACAGATAGAGACGCCGCATGTACAGCAAATCTGGCAAACAGCAGCGTGCACAAAGCATGTGGGGCATCCCTGCCCTTTATCGGTACACATTTGACTGTCTGTTTCGGTCCTTATCCATTATTTTAGTAAACCACGGCACGAAATAATCTGAGTCATGCACGTCGCACTTGTTCACGGCCTGGTCCGAAACGGGGTCGATACATGACATAACAAGGCAATTTATGCTCGTCTGTAACCTTGTTGACCGGCCATTCTGAGAGCGTGTGCCCGCCCAGGGTCTGAGTGTCACCGACTCACCGTCGCTGAAATACAAAAAGGCGCACGTTCCATGAGCTCTAGTCCTTGCGGAACTTGCTCATGAAGTATAGTCTATCTAGTTTATCACGCACAACTACTTGTTGTACAATCGCCTTGCCCGTCGCGGAAAGTCGACCCCGACAGCTCAAGCAGTCGGAGCCCGACACTGTTCTGAATAGGGGTTTCTAGCGAGCGCATCACAGCTACGGGATTTATAAAGAATCCGAGTCGGTAAGAGGCTCCTCGCGCACTCCTTTCTATCTTCTTTGGTGTTGTGTCATGGCTTGCAAGTTGATTATGGCGGACTGACACGGCCACAGCATTGAAGCATGCTGCCGCCCGGCGCCCCTCTCCCCACAACACACAGGAGCACAACACAACCTCCATCTCTCTGTTGTTTCAGCCAACACGCTGGTGCCCACTTCACCTCAAGATGACGCCGATGCCGCGGGGATTCACCACCGTCGTCGCGGCAGTAGTGCTGCTTCTCGCTTCGCAGGCCGCGCCAACATGCGGCCTGACGACGCCGGCGCTGCAAGTCCTCATCGCTGCAAAAGTGAGTCTGATAAATTGGAGTTCAAATCCATGAGGTGCAGCACGGCTGGGGTGGCTGTTTTGCGCCGCATGCAGCTGGTCATTTTGCCTGCTCAAACTCAGCAGCTACCTGCCCAGTCCCTCGAGGAGGGAGGGGCGGGGTGCAGTCAAGTTGACGCGCATGCACGTGTGCATGAAACGGACCACAGGCTAGCACCGGATGCTGCATGCAATGCACCAGCCCACAGATTGGCGCAGCGCGCAGCTGCGCGCAGGCCATGTGCACAAGTGGAAACTTGATGTGTCAAGCATGCGTATTCAGCTCTGACAAGCCAAACTGACTCATCAGGTGGTACACTGCCCTGCCCATCCCGTCCCCTGCCCCTTGTCTCTGCTCGAGCAAAGGCTGCCGTCGGCAATCAGACGCCTCGGCCGCCGCACAGCCCCTGGACACAGCCTAGGCTCGTGCATGGCGGCCTCCTGCCACGGCCCCAGCAGCATGCTGCGCCGCAGCCCCCAGATGCAGCAGGCAAGATCATTGCCGCCGACATGCGGTCCTTTCTCATCACCAAGCAAGACTCACACGGGATAATGATAGCTCCTCAAGGCCACAGCGTGGTCCCTGTCCCCCCAGCTGCAGCTGCAGCAGGCAGATCATTGCAGGTTGATGCCGCCGCATCCTCGACGGCGACAGTGCCGTCGATGAACCCACGCAGCTCGTTCCGCTTTGACGTGACGGTGCGGACAAGCAGCCACGACAGCCTCTCGCAAGCGGCGGCGGCCGCCACGCAAGCCGACGCCGCGGCGGAAGGGACGGCGGCTGGGATGGCCGCGTGGCTGCATCGAGCTGTTTGGCATGTAAGCACATTTTGCTGGGCGCGGCTGCTGCACTGGTGGTTGGGGGTGGCTGAGATCGATCCGGGCAGCAGGGGCGCGGGGCAGATGCGTGATCGGGGTTTGCGGTTGCTACTCCTTTTTGTTAACAGTACAGCCACCTGCTGCCCGCGTTCATGGGCTTGCATTGAACAACGCTTGTTTGGCTCGAAGCTACCTGCAGGCTGCAGCCACCTGCTGGCTGCATGCGCTGGCGGTCACGCTTTGTCTGGCGGCGGTACAGAGCGTTCGCCCATGCGCACTCCACGACCAGTGTCACCGAAGCCATGCTGTGTGCGCATCGCAACTGGATTGTGTAGGTTGCATCAATGGCAAACCAGGCGACAAAAAAACGGTACCACGCAACACGCTCGCCCCGTCCACAGGCAATCTCCGACAACGTGAGATTCAACAACGACGCGGGCCTCGCCGCCGCCAGCTGGCTTTGCTCATCGCGGCCGTGGCGGCCCTGTGCCGCAAACGGCGCTGGCACTCCAAGCTCGGCCTCTCATCGCCGCTTTCAGATGTCAGTGAGAGATGAATTCTCGACGTCTTCCTGGGGGGTCACGGCGGTTTCCTCTCCCCCTTGCAACAACAGTGGTCGCAGGCAGCTGCGGGAAGCAGCCGCGCACCTTCTCATTCTTGCTTCTGTTGTGTTGTTTGCTGCAGCAGGCGTTGCGGCACTCCTTGCAAGGACGAGCCCTGCCCTGCAGCCTGCGCTTGTGACCATGCAGCAGTGCGCGGCGACTCGAAGCAACGAGTCTTCGCTTGCGGTCCCCCTGCTGCCCTAGCAGTGCCGGCTGACGTCTTGCTTCATGACGGATTACTGCCTCTTAAGACTCAAGTTTGCCAGATACTGGTAGAGAGGCCCTGCCTGTAGCCTGGGATGTGTCCCCAGGGCAAGAATATGTTGCCATGCGTGCAAGTGGCCGGCTGAGTTTGGGTGCTCTGACAACGAATGGTTTACAAGCGACGTGCGGCCCGCGTTGCTGTGCGTGCAGCACGCACACTACTTCTATGAATCATGCGTGAACGTCACAATGTGAGGGAGGTTTGAATCAAAGATAACATTGGCGAGGCCGCCACGCGTGGCGAACTACTGATTGTCGCGGCGGCAGCAAGGGCGGGTGTTGAGATGCGTGCCAAACATGCACAATCACGATTGGTGCAAGCTTTGACACGATCGAACCAAAACCCCCAAGAAAAATCCACACATTATATTGCAATGAAATCCTTCCACGCGTGACACAGAATGTCGGTGTGTTGGGGCGGTTGCCCCCCACCCCTCTATCGATCTTGGCTCCCGTGGAGGGCTGGAGGCTGCCCTCAGCGGGCGCCTCGTGTGTGCCTGCTTGCTTGCTGGTGTGTGGCTGCTTGCCCGGCGCGGCCCGCGTCTTGCTTACTATACGAGGGTTTTGAAGGCCACAATCCATCCCTCCTCAGCTACCTTTCCACCTTGTAAACTTGCACGCTTGCGAGCTCCCCCAAAGTCAGGGGACTTGTGACTCCCTCATCACGAATCAGCAGCCCCCTCTGCACCAAGCGCCTAGATGTTTGGGCGGCGATATTGCCTGGCCCGCATGCTGCAAACGGCCCAGTCAGTGCGAGCCAGAGCTTCCACCAAGACGGTGTGGGAGCACACTCTCCACCACTCCACAGAGACTATTACACAAGTGCTGCGGTCATTGAATGATGAGCAATGCACGGCCCACATCGTAAAAACAGCAAGCATTCGTTGTCGAGCAAATCATGAATGCGTCTGAGGTGTTGACCAACCCGGCAAGGGCGGTATGCATGGCGACAGATTCGTCAACGCGGCGGCGCCGGCAGGGCGAGCGTTGCATTGCGTTGCATGTCGGGTTGCGCACTCATGATTGTGCATCTTCTGACGAAACCAAACCAACATAGCCCCAGACAACACCCGCCATCTTCGCGCTTTGTATCTGTAACGCGCAAACCTGAGTGCATACCCGTGACCCTGGTTCAGCAGCTCACCTTGCAGGGGGAAAATTCCCCATCACACACCCCTCTCAGCTGCTGATGAGGGGCTGCTGATGAGCTCAAGCAGGTACACCACAGGCAGGCAACGCACACCTTTGGAAATACAAGTCCTTGCATGCGGTGTTTGTACGCCCCGTATTGTCTTTCATAAAAGCTAGGCTCGATGTGAGGGCGCCCGGGCGGGCCGCGGATGCAGCAGCCGGCAGTTGGGGATGTGGCGGTGACCATTGCCCAGTCGGCGAGCGCATCCTCAACGGTGAAAAGTGCGCCTTGAGACTCATACGTATATCTTCAATGCAGCTACCTTGCACTTTCATGCATGCCAGCCTCCTGCCCCCCATGCTACTGGTGTACAGAGGGAGGAAGCCACAAGCCAGCCGGAGGGTTGCTGAGTGGCAGAAGTAGTGACAGCTGCGCAGTACAGAGTGTGGGCAAGAGCGCCGTCGGCAAGAGCGCCGTTGCGGACAGCACGGACGTTACCATAACGTCAATATACAACCGACATCTTCCAACAATAATCTGAACCTCGACTCCACGTAGATCCGCCTGCACGGGATCAGCGCGTGATCTGATACATGTTACTTGCTCCACCACCTAGCTCGCATGGAAGCATAGTAGGCAGATGTACATCCGCTTATAGCCGTCCCGGGCCCGTTGGTGCTCTCTGTGCACTCGCCCGCGCTCCCCGCAGCGGCAGGCTGGCGGCGGCGCCGCGCGCTTCTTGGGAGGGCAGCAGCCGGCGCTCCATGGAGGAGGAGGTGCTGCAGCCGGATGACGTGGGCGCCCTCATAGACGACGACGCGGCCGCCGCCGCGGCCGCCGCAAGGGGCGCGGCGGCGGCCGGGGCGGCGGCGGTGGCCGTGCCGATGCGGGCGGCCAAGCGGGACTGGGCGCTGCGTTCGGTGATCAAGGGTGAGCTGGGCAAGGAGGCGTTGTTTTGACGAACGCCGCGGGCTTCAGCTCGCGTTCGCACCCGCGAAACCAGGGCCGCGTCGCGCCCTTGGGTGTGCGCTGCAGCTGCGCCCAGGCCCGCACCCGGCAATCCCAGCTGGCGACGTGCCCTGGGCCCAGCCCCCGCCGCGGCGCCACGCGCGCGGGGCGGCGGTCCAAGCGCGACGCGTGGCGGCCCGGCCGCCGCGGCTGCTGGCTCGGCTGGCCCCTCTTGGGGGGAAGCGCGGGGGGCGCGGGGCGTCTGAGGCTGCTCCTTTCAGGCCCGCTAGGCTTCCCGACTTCCATTTCAATGGACCACCATACAGCATCCCCAGCCGTCCTGCCCGGTCATGGGCTGTCCCTGTATCTTTCTACCCCGGCTCACGACCAACAAAGTAACAGGCAGCACCCGCACCCCGCCCTGCGCCGCCCCCGAACCCACTGTCAGTGTTCGTGGTCAAGGTCGACCCCTCATACGCCCAGCCCTGGCAGAAGCTGCCGCAGCGCTCGTCAAACGGCAGCGCCTTTGTCCTGGACGTCGACAGGCGCCTCGTCATCACAAATGCCCATGTGGTGCGCCGCGCGCCGCGCCGCGCCCCCGCTCGTCGGCCGTGTGTGCCGCGTGCGGCCCACGCGCGGCCGTCGGCCGGCATGGTCGTTTGTTGGCGATTGGCAATTGGGAGGCAAGCAGCGAGGGCGAGAGGGGCGGCTGAGGTGCACCAGCAGGCGCCAAAGGAAGGGCCCCGGCGCGGGCCCAGCTGTTTTGTGCTGCGCCAAGGACGCCGCTTGCCTGGTCGGCCCTCGCCGCACCGGCCCGGCGGAGGGCCCCTCGGCGACCGCCTGCCGGCAGGCTCCGGCGGCGCGCGCATGCGTGCGGGGGCGGATGCCGTCGGCCTCTCGATTGATCACGCCCCTCGAAGGCCGCAGGCCACCAAACGCGTGTGCACGCGACGGCGGGATGCGCCGCGGCCACATCCTGACGTCCCCTGAGCTCTCGCTCCACCTCCTCGCGTCCCGTTGCTTGGGCTTCGCCGAGCGTCAACCCACCTCCCCACTCTTTGACCCCTGCAGGTGGCCAATGCGACCACTGTGTATGTGAGGCGGCCAGGGGACCCCAAAAAGACAAAGGCCACGATAGCGTGCCTGGCAAAGCAGGTGGGGGCGGGGGTCAACTCACAGTGTCCATTTTATCGGCTGGTGCCTCGTGGGTTGGCGGGGCGGGGCGGGCGGCTCGACGCCGTTGCGCCGCGTCGTCATGGCGGGCGCGCCGTGACGACATGCACATGGAAGTGAAGGTGCTGATTGATTACGGGTCTAATCCCCTCTCTCCCTGACTGCTGCATGACGACCACACTGCCACCCGCAGTGTGACCTGGCGCTGCTGACTGTGGCCGATGACTCATTCTGGGAGGGGCTGCGGGCGCTGACCTTCGTATCAGAGACGCCCGAGCTGCAGTCGCCGGTGCTGGTGGCAGGTGAGCGGTCAGGGTGATCGTCAGGGTTCAAGGTATGTATATAATGCAGGGTGCAGCGTACTTTTTGGGGCGTGGAAGGTTGGGGTTTAGTTGTATGAGGTACGCTGGAAACGAGGGCCCATTTTACTTGACACCACCCCGGCACCTGTGTGGGTTATGATATGGTATCATGGCGGCCAGAGTCAGTTTTTGGGCTGGGCGGCACGTCATACATTTGGTGCAGCTTTTGGGATGGAGGCCTGTCGCAGTATTGGACGCCGCTTGATATGTTGGGCAGTGTGGGGGTTGTGGGGATGGCGGACGCGGGTGAGCACGGGGGCCGCCGGCCCCCGGCGCTCGCAAACGGCAGGCACGCAGACGTGAGCGCCGGTTGCAGGCGAACCTCCCCGGCTGCAGAGAGGTTCTCTTGGGGGCAGAGTAGGGTTGCAAGGGATGTGTGTTCGAATTTGCGGCGTAATTCAAACGCTGGCGCGAGCATTTGATTTATCTGGGTGTGGGCCTTCCGCCACACGACGGTGCAGGGCGACACCGCGGCCACGTCCACAGACGCGCGACGCGTGGGGGGGGGACCGGCCCCTTGCATCCACGGCACCGCCCGAACCGCCCCCCATCCGGCCTTGCCAATCTCTTTTGCTTTCCGCCAAAAGCGACGCCGCTCAACCCCTGCCCACACAACTGAGGGCGCGTCTTCTGCTTCAGGGTCCAGTGTTCAGGGTTTACGTTCATCTCTGCGCCCACCGTGTCCCCTCTTGACCTGCACCTTGGCTCCGTCGCAGGCTACCCCGTGGGCGGCGACTCGCTGTCCATTACTAAGGGCATCGTCAGCCGCGTGTGCATGACGCGCTACTCACAGGTGAGTCATGGGCGAGCCCGGCCTGGCCCAGGTTTTAGGGTCCAACCTCAAACCCTTGCAGACCAATAGGAGGGGCCGAGTAGTTGACGGGGCTTGATCGCGGCTTGCAACAGGTCACCCGCGCTTTGAGGCACACGTGAAGGGAAGAAGACCAGCAGGCTGCAGAAATGGCGACACCATCAGAGGCCACTTGCTTTGAAGCCCCCCGGGCATCCACCCCTGATTACCTTCCCTCAAGCACACCTCAACACACACACACACACACACACACACACACACACACACACGCACACACACACACACACACACACAC
>NW_014011270.1:9126-9697 GCF_000611645.1 Monoraphidium neglectum
GCACACACGCACGCACACGCACACACGCACACACACACACACACACACACAACCTCATCCAACCAGGCAGGGCGGCTGGCCAGCCTCCAGATCGATGCCGCCATCAACCCCGGCAACAGCGGCGGACCCGCGTTCGCCGATATGGGGGCGGGGCTGGTGGCGGGGGTCGCTTTCAGCAAGAATGCGGGCACAGGCACCGACAACATTGGTGTGTGTGGGGCCGGTGGGGGCAGCATGGGTTGGCAGTCGAGTATGCCCCAAAACAGGGTTGCTTTTGTTGGATGACTTTGCAGCGGCGGCGGTGATATGGTTACACGCAGGCTCATGCTGCCGCCGGGCCCAGCGGCGGCAGCGGCCGCAGGCGACTACGGATGGCTGGCAGCGGCAACCGTCCGCGTAGCATCCCGCGGCGGCGGCGGCCGCGGCGGGGGGTGCAGGCACCTAGCCGCGCAAGGCGGTCGCAGGCGGAGCGAAGCCCGCCGCCTCGCCGCGCACGCTCTCTCCGCACTCTCCCATTCCACACGGCCTGCCGACCAGGCCCCTCACACCCTGCTGTGACCCCGCCTGAAAC
>NW_014011269.1:0-9493 GCF_000611645.1 Monoraphidium neglectum
ACACAGAAGAGGGAGAGGGGGAGGGGGGGGCTGGAGGAGGGGGCGCCTGGGCTTGCGCGGGTGGGCGTGGAAAGAGAGAGTGTTGGGGGGTCTATACCAACAGGCAGGCCATTCACAAGACCCTTACAGTCATGCACGCATGTGCGCACGCACACATGCCCACATACACGCTCTCTGTCTCTCTCACTGTGAGACAACGACCCCCGCTCCCACCCCACCTGGCTCTCCAGCTTCCGTATCCGGTCCTTGAACGTGGCCTGCTGCCGCAGCAGGTGCTGCTGCTTCGCCTCCATGTCAGCCGCGTCGTTGGAGGCCGCGCCGATCTGCTCCCGCAGATCTTTGGCGTGCCTGCTCGCCTCCTTCTTGCGCGCCACCTGGCGGGGGTGGCAGAGGGGACGGAGGGCAGATCAAACTGCGGCGCGGCCGCGGGCAGCCCCGCGCGCACGGCTGCTAGGCGGGGACGCTGCTGGGCCGGGGGCCGCCGGCGACCGTCCGTGGCGTGCGCATGCAACCGTTTATGAACCCAACGCGGCGTCGCACCTCGCCGCGGCCGGCAGAGAACGCGCCACTGTCCACATGCAGTGCTCTCCACACGCTTGCGCCACACGTGCACACGAACCCACATGCGCGCCAAGCGCACGCACGCCTGCGCCTCAACCGCGCGCACCTCATTCTCAATCTCCTTCATAAGTTCGAGGCACTTCGACACGTCCTTCTCCACCTGGAGGGGGGTTAGAAGGGGGATCGTGGCTCGGGCAGGGTCAGGGGGATGGAGGCACAAGATGACCCCTGGGCTGCAGCGCGCCACCAGGGGACTGGCCGCGCGCCCCCGCGGCCAGCCGGAGGCCCATGCGGCCGGCGCGGGCCCGCGGAGACACGGACTTTTCGCAAACAGTGGGCGCCGCCACGCCGAGGGCGGCGCGAGCGGCCCGCGTCGCGCCGCGCGGTCCGGGAGTGCGCGTCGAAGTCCACGGCGGCGCCCGCCCACCTTCCCGACGGTGTCGTCGCGGGCCTGCAGCGCGCGGCACCTCTTGTCCGCCGCGTCCACGTGACCGCGCTCGTCGTCCACGGCTGACTGGGGTTTGTTGTGTGCGTGCGTGTGTGTGTGTGTGTGTGTGTGTGTGTGTGTGTGTGTGTGTGTGTGTGTGCGTGCGCGCACAAGGGGGAGCAGGCGTCGTGAGGGGCGCGGTCCATCCTCGTCACTGGGAGTGGTGCAGATCGCTTGATCCGGCGGCGGCGCGGCGGAGGCTCGCGTCGACGGCGTCCGCGGGCATCAGGCAGGCCCGTGCGCACAGCTGCGCCGCACGAGGCGCAGGACAGGGGGCGTGGCGGGGCCCCCTGCAGGCGCGGCCGTGCCTGCAGCCGGCGGGGCGCTCCCATTGCGTCAGGGCGACGAGCAAGCGCGGGCGCCGCGGCGGGGGTTGCAGATCCTCACCTGCAGCTCGACCAGGCTCCTCTTGAATTTGTCAGGGCTCTGAGGTTTTGCGGTGTTGAGGTTGAGGGATTCGAGGGGTTTGAGACTCTCTTGCTCCGGGGTTGGTGGTTTGGGGAAGCTGATGGGTGCGGGTGGCGGCGCGAAGTCAGTGCGCCATGCGGCCGGGTGGGGATGAAGCCCAAGTGGCTCAAAGGTGAAGCTCGAGCTTCACATGCACCCCAAACCTGAAACACACAGCCCCGCTTCATCATCCGCAGGCAGCAGGAGCGAAAGCGTTTTGCACAGGCATCCGCTCCAGTCTGCAGGCGCAGCTAGCAAGTCGCCCCTCTGCGCCATGCCGCGCCCGCTGCTGCTGCAAAAACGAACACGCCCCGAGCCGCGCGCGCCTGCACGATCTGCTCCCTGAGCCGCTCGTGCTCCTGCTGGCCGTTCATGAGCTCAAACTTCTCCGCCTGCACTGCCTCGGACAGCTGTGCCACCTGTGGGGCGCCGGGTGAGTGGGTTGGGTGGGTAGCCCGGTCGGCAGGTCAGCCGGTCAGCAGGTCAGCCGGTCGGCGGGGCGCCGTGGCGCGGGGCCGGCCGTTGGGCGGGCGTGCCGGGCGGCGGCCTCGCGTGGCCGGCCCGGGTCGGTCGGGAGACGCTCGGACGTGCGTGCACAGCTGGAAGAGGCTGGGCCAACCGGCGGCGCGGTGTGCGCACCGCTGTCAAGAAAAACTGCACATCCGTCGCTAGTGCGTACATGTGCACACGCACACACATGCACGCGCGCGTGCATGCATGCACACATACACACGCATGCACAGGTGCAAACATCCACATGCCCAATCACATGCTCGCAGATCAAATCTACAAACTCAATTCTGCCCCGTCACACACACACACACACTCTCTCTCTCTCTTTCTTTCTCTCTCTCTTTCTCTCTCTCTCTCTCTCTCACACACACACACACACGCACGCACACGCTCGCGTGCATGTTCGTGCGCCCCCGCCAACCTGGCTCTTGAGCGCCTTGACCTCAGAGGATGCGGCTGCAAACTGGCGGTTCAGCTGCTGGTTCTCGCCCCGCAGGGCGTCCGCCTCCGCCTGGATCTGGCTGGCATCCTGTTGCATCATGGGTTGGATTCGGGGACCAGAAGCTCATCGGATGTGGGGACCAAAACGGCTTTTGCGGACGGGCGTGAGGTGGCGTTTGAGGTGGCAGCTTGGCGGATCCAAGGGAGGAGGGAGCGAAGGAGCAGGCGAGGTGATGCAGGCCTGGGCTGTGTTGGTTGCGCGGGGTGTGTGTGTGTGTGGGGGGGGGTCTTCGTGCATTCGCAGCATGCGCGCCAGCGCAAACAATTGCATGTGGCGCGGCCCGCTCGGCGCCGCAGCGGTTCCAAGCGGGAGGCGCGCCCTTTGTCGCCGCCTCGGTCCACCCCAAGCTTGCGCGCCGTCCCGTGGGGCCCCGCCGCATGGCCTCCGCGCGGCCCCTGCCCAAAGTCGAGACGGCCCCGCCTCCGCCGCCGCCCATGCAGCACCCACCGCCTCCTCGCCGGCGCGCTCCTCCCGCATCCGCCTCAGCTCCGACTCCTGCGGTGACGGCCGGCGGCGCGGGTGATGATGGTGCCGCCCACTCGCGGCCCGCGAGCACCTGCCTGCATCCTTCCACCGATTGTGTGCCGCGCAGCTGGGCCCCCCGCAGCTGGGCCCCCCGCAGCTGGGCCCCCGCAGACGCACGCAGTTGCATGTCGCGCGACACGCTGCAGCTGCCCAGGGCAGCCGTGCACACACGTATGCACGCACACGCGCGCGCTTTGCGGCCCCCACCCGCGCTGCCTGCTCCTCCTGCAGCCCCCGCCTCTGCTCCATAAGCGACTCCAGGCGGGCCTGACGGCGGAGGGGCGGCGAGCTTGACAGGTGAGGTGCGACCGCTGGCAGGGCCGCTGTGCGCACCGGCTCTGCAGCAGCTGCTTGCGACGCCGCATGCGCCCCTTCCCCTTCCGCATGCGCTGCCTTCAGAAACACGCAAGGGACCTCGGCCGCTTTGCAGGGACCTCGGCCGCGCGCTGTGGGGCGGCGTTTAGCCCCTGCTGCCATTGGAAGGCCAGGCTGCCGCTGAAGGGCCCATGCGCCTTCCACGCAGCTCCACTGGCGCCCCCAGGGCCTACGTTCTACTCGCCCTGCGCCGCCCATCCGTGCATCACCTGCAGCTCCGCATATGCGATGAGCTTCTCCTCCCTGAACTTTGCAAAGTTGATGACGGCTGACAGGTGGCGCCGCAGCCGCAGCGCGTCCGGCTTGTGCAGGTCCTGGTGTTGGCGTGTGTGGAGTGGCACGGCTCAGCAGCGGCGGCGCGTGAGCGGGCGGCGCCGCCGCGCTGTGTCTGCTAACACACGCCAAAGCAGCCGCTCGCGGAGGCCCCCATGCACACGTGCGTCTCGACTACTACCCGCACGCGGCGCATGCGTGCCTTGCCTCCGCCATGCCTGCAGATCGGCCGAACCGCATGCACTTGCGGCTCAGCGCGGGCCGCCCCACCTTCATTCCGAAGTCCTTGACGCCGCAGACTACCAGGAGCTTGCTGAGCTGCGAGAAGAAGCTGCGCGCCGCGATTGACTCATCGTGGAGCTCTGGGTATTCAAACGCGTCGATTGCGGCGAACACAGGCTGGTTGAGCTCCTCCCTAAGGGGGGCAGGGGGGCGCGGCGCGGCATGGGGACGTGTGTTGTGGCGCCAGGGCTGTGCAGACGCTGCTGCTGTAGAGAGACTGCTCGCGCCACATGCTTGGCATTGTGCGTGCAGCCGCGGGACTTGGCAAGCGCGCACAAGTGATTGTTACCTCGTGATGCCCGTGAGGTTGACAAGGATGTTTTCAAAAATGGGCGCCACCACCTCGTGCGTCGGCTTGGCCAGCTGCGCCGCTGTGATAGGGATCTCCATCTCCTCCAGGCATGGCAGCAGCTCATCATTCTCCAGCACCGGGAAGCTGTATGAAGACATCGCTCCCGGTGCAGGCCCCCACTGGCCGCGGCGAGCTGCCTGTTCAAATTGTTGTGCTCGCAGATCACTGCTGCTTTGCTGTGTCGTGATTGGTGACACGCACGATTAATATAGTGCCAATTCTATGGCTGTTTCCAATTCAATGCGGACGTGGTGCGGGATGTTGTCGCGTGCACAACGCGTTTGTCATGAGACAGGCGCGTACGCTGGCAGCGTCTTGGAATCTGAACAATTGATGGTTCATTCACTGGTGTGATGTAACATGACATACCGTAGCCCTGGCAGCTGGGGCGGCCAGCATGTGGCAAGTAGAGGCTTGGTTGCTGCGTTGTGATGACCTGGCCCGAAACGAGCACCAAGCACACACGCAATGCACCCATGCATCCTTGCCCAGGCCGCTAATCAGGACAATTAAATCACATGTGGGACTGTCCTATACGCTGCTGACACCACCCTGCTGCAAACCGCAAGCCTGCACAACCAGGCACCCTTGCACTGCCATCCCGCCACGCATCGATGTTCACCTGATCATGAGCAACACCCGCTGCCTTGCTTTTAGTCTCGTAACACTTGTACTTACAGTATAACACAATACTGTGCAACACCCTGAACAGCCTTTGGGTCATCTGACAGTGTCAAATCATTCGTCAGCGCGGCTGAGGCAAACTCGAACCACCCGCACGGCACCGCAGCCTTGATGCGACGCACCTGCCTGCATGCAAGCATCCCATGCTCTGGAAACGTCGTCAGTCGGAGTCCAAAATCTCGATGACGTCCCTTTCGCCGCCCGTTGACTCCGCAGCTTGCGCCGCCGCCCCGTCCCCGCCGGCGCGGCCTTGGTCGTCAAGGCGGGCGCAGCGCCCTGCGCCTGCAGTGCCGGCCGCACCGCACTGCTCCTCGTCGTCTAATGTCAGGTCGACCGAGGGCTGCGTGCCCGCCGGGCTCGCCGCGCCTTCCCCCACACGACGCGCCAACTTGCGAGGCCCAGCAACGCCACCTGGGCCGCCCCTTGCCGGCGGCCCTCCCTTCGACGGGGCCCGGCGTGCCGGGGCCGCCCCATTCGCCGCTGCGCCCCCTCCTCCAGCCTCCTTGCGCCGCCGCCGCCCCCGCACGGGCGGCGGCGCGCCCGCGCCCGCGCCCGCGCCTGTGTCTGCGTCTGCGCCTGCATCCGCGCCGGCCGCCGGCGGCGCGCGGCCCGCCCCTTGGCCTAGCGCCTCGTGCTGCTGCCGCACCCAACGCTGCGCGCGCTCGAACACCGCTGCGTAAGCCTCCCGCACCCGCCCCGCGACGGTTGTCAGCACGCCGTCGGCCACCGTGACCCATGCGGGCGCCTCCGCCGCCGCGTCTTCCTCTCCCTCGCTGGCACTGCGGCCGCCGCGGCCGGCGGGCGGCGCGCCGGCCAGCGCGAGCGCGGCGCCCTCGCGCCCCCACAGCGCCGCGGCCAGGATCTGGCAGGAGCGCGTCGCGCCGCGCTCGTCTGCGAAGAGGCCCACCTGCAGGGGGTACCCATAAGCCACCAGGGTGGCGCCCCACTTCTCCGACTCCTCATCCAGACACACCTCAATCTCAGCAATCGGAAAATCGCTGTCCTCTCCTGAGCCCCCGTCGCCGCCGCCGTCCCCGCTGCCGCGCCCGTCGCCGCCGCCCGTCGGAGGGCGCAGAGGCTCGCGGGGGGGCGGCGGTGTGGGCGGCACCGACCGCGGCGGCTGTTGCTGCTGGACCTGCTGCTGCTGCGGCGGCAGCGGCGGCGGCGGCTGCTCGTCCTCCTGCTCCTGTTTCTCTGGCTGCTGAGATGGCTGCTGCAGTGACTGCTGCCGCTTGAGAGATGGTGCGGCCGTGTGGAGGGACGCGGGGCGCTTGCGTGGAGTGGACTTCCGCTGCGGTCGGGCTTGCACCGGAGCCAGCCCCAACTCAGGCTCAGCCCCTGTGCCAACCGCCGCTGGCCCCCCTGCTTCAGGCTGTGGCTGCGGCTGCGACCGAAGCTCAGGCGCTGGCGGCGCCGGCGCCTCCGCCGTCGGCGAGTGCTCCGCTGAGGCCTCGTCCGTTGCCCGCTCGGCCGGGTGCGGCTGCTGGGCGCCTCCGCCGAGAGACGCCCCCGTCAAAGGCGCGGCCCGCTGCCGCTCCTGCCGCTCCTGCCGCTCCTGCCGCTCCTGCCGCTCCTGCCGCTCCTGCTGCTCCTGCCGCTCCTGCCGCTCTTGCTGCTGCTCCTGCCGCTCCTGCTGCTGCTCCTGCCGCTCCTGCTGCTGCTCCTGCTGCTCCTGCTGCTGCTCCTGCTCCTGCTGCTTCTCCTGCTGCTGCTGCTCCTCCTGCTCCTGCTGCTCATCCTGCTGCTCCTGACGCTTGTGCTGCTGATCAGTTGGCTGCTCTCGGGCCCGCGGCGCCCGCCGCCCCGCGGTGCGTTGACCTCCCTCGCGCTCTGCCAGCATCCCATTTGAGTCCTCACGCCCAACCTCAAGCCGCTGCATCAGTTCTTCTTGCTGGCGCTGCGGCTGCGGCTGCGACTGCTGCTGCTGCTGCTGCTGCTGCTGCTGCTGCTGCGGCGGCGGCGGCGGCGGCGGCGGCGATGTCGGTGGCGGCGGCGGCGGCGACGCGCACGACACAACCCGCGGATCCCGCCCACGCACCCGCCAGCCCTCGGGTCTCTGCAATGGCGATGCCGCGGCCCCGCCCTCGGCCAGCGGAGCAGGCGCCGCATCGCCAGCGACGCCGACGCTCCCTTGGTGGGCGGAGTGGCTGCTGCTGCCGGTGACTCGAGGGCCGGCCCCCGCGCAACCAACGGCGCTGCTGCCTCGCCGCCGTCCCTGAGGCGATGCCTGCAGCTCTGTCGCCGTTCCTGAAGAGCCGTTTGACGCCCCGCCACCCCCAGCCATCATGTCTCCATCGCTGCCGCGGCCTCCGCCGCGCGGCGCCGGGGCCAGCTGTAGCGGTGGAGGCGCAGCATTCTTCCGGGCCGCCGCGTGGCCCCCGCGGCCGCCCACCCTGCCGCGGCCTCCACCACGGGCGCCGCCGCGCGGCCCTCGGCCGCGCCCACGGGCGGCGGCGGCGCCACCGGCGCTGTCGGCGGGGTACCAGCCTCTGTCGCCTCGGACCCAGTCATCGTTCTGCGGCAAGGGGCGCACACACATGCACCGCCAGGCGCGGACGATTCGGTCGATGGGCAGTCCGGACTGCGTTGAGGTGGCGGCAGCGCGGCCTGGACCTCGCGTGAACAGCGTCCGGCTGTGCCCAGATGCAGCTGACGCCGCTGCTGGTAAAAAGGGATAGGGCGCCTCACAGGGGCTGCGGCAGTGCCAGGAGGCCCGACCGCTTGGCGCGCTCCAATGGGCGACGGGGCAGTGGCGACGCTGCAGCGGCGGCGCCGAGCGCCAGGAGGTGTCATGCCTCGCACGAAGGCCGGGTGCGCACCTTGTAGGAGCCGCGCCAGATCCGGTCGTAGTCCGAGGGGCCGATTGTGAACGTCGGGCCGTCACCGTTTGGGATGCACCAGCGCATATGGATGCTGGTGCGGTTCGTTCCCTCCTTCACCGCACGCGCGTAATGGTCCGTGCCGTCGACCACTACCATTGCGCCCTTGGGCTTGCTGTCCAAGAAGGCGCAGAGCTCTGCAAAGGAGGTGCCCGCTGCTGCACTCATGCTGCTGCTGTGTCGTTTGAGTCCGGTACCGCCGCCGCGTTGCGAAGCGCCGTGGCCTGGGCCTGCTGCACCAATTGCAGGCAACTTGCGTACATGCTAAAAAGCCCACCCGCTGCCTGGCTGAGCGGGTGTCACGAGCTGCCTGCGCTCCATTGGGTTGTCGGTGTCCCGCCGTCTAGGCGAGCGTTGGTGTACCGTATGCCTCGTAAGTCACAGTAACGGTGACCATACAAGTCTGACAGCGCCCCCGCGACACAAGGTTCGGTAGATCTTACAAGGTTACAAAGACGATCCGCGCAGGGCGATGGGTGCATGAAACGCCCTAGGGGGTGAGGATACGATGAAAGAGTACAATACAACACATTGGAAGGGGCGGGGCGCACTCCAAGCACTCCAACCACGAAAAACAAGAAAGGCTTTGGGCACCTGGAGATACTGCAGTGTTGCAGCGCAAGGCCCCGCCCCGGCGCTTCTCACCCAATCAAGCGGGTGGGGCGGGGCTGCTGCACGAGGCCGCGCGCCAGCTACGCTTCCAATGACAAAATGGAAGTGTCAATTTCACTCCCATCAATCCAATGGGACGGCACATGCTGCGCCTGAACGAGAGCAGGCGACTCGGCTGGGTGCGATGGGAGGCCATGTCGTGCGTGCGCTTTGCCTACGGCCCCAAGCTGCAGATACGCCCAGCAGCGCAACTGCCACTGCGAACGCCGCCCCTACCCCACCAACCGCGACTCCCGCGTCAGCAGCTGCCCCCGCCCCTCGTCCACCGCCGCGCCGCGGCTGCGCAGCCACGCAGCAGCCTCGGCCGCGCCGTCGAACCCCAGCTGCGCCGCCGCCCAGTCCAGGGGCAGCGGCAGCGGGCTGTAGGCGAAGGCCAAGGTGCGCAGGGCGCGGGCGCGCACGCGGTCCAGCAGTGCGTCCATCAGATACGGCGACATGCGCGGCGCATCCGCGTAGAGCTGCACAAACCGCAGGTAGGCGCCAGACCTGCGGGCGAAAAGGGGAGGCGCGGGCGCACGGGTGGGCGAGGGACAGCGGCGCGCGAGCTGGTGGGCGGGGCGGCTGCTCGGCGTCATGCGGATTGTGCCGCGGCGCGCGGTCACGCGTATCACAAGGGCGTGTGCCACACGCGAATCAATTATTTTTCAGTGGAGTGAGAGCGCCGTTCGCGGTGCTGAATTCTTTGAAAATAAATTGCTGCCAGGTTGGCTCAACAACCATCAAACCTTTCTACACACTGGCAGTGAGGGTGATGCCAAAAAACAGGATCTTGTCTAGCATCGAAGCCTTTCTGAGTGGAGCACAGAAAGAAAGGCACCGATGCTAGAAAAGCTCCCTTTTGTCGCCCTGGCTTTGAAGGCGGCTGCACCCGCGGTTGTCATTGCTCAAAGGGGCGCAGCAAACACGCGAGCCGACAGGGGCCCAGCTGCACCCCGCGCACG
>NW_014011268.1:0-9491 GCF_000611645.1 Monoraphidium neglectum
CTTTTCGAGGTACTGCTGGCTGGCCTTGATGAAGGCGGCCCCCAGCAGCATCCCCACAACAAGCGGCACGCCCCCGTGCGGCGCGCCCTCCGCCAGCAGACCAAAGCTCGCGGCGAGCATCACGCCGGACGCGACCGCGTTGGCCAGCCCCGCCCAGGGGCGTGACAGGGAGCCGAAGAGGAAGAAGGGCACCGCACCCAGGCCTGAGGCGAGGGACATGACCAGGGTCATGGCTGTGATGGCGCCTAGAGGCACGCGCCGCTGCGTAGCGCGCTGCCCCTGCTGCTGCTGCTGCTGCTGCTGCTGCTGCTGCTGCTGCTGCTGCTGCTGCTCGTGGCGGTGTTGTGGCCCGGGGTGCAGCTCGCCATGCTGCCTGACATCCTGCTGCGGGCCGCGCGCAGCCAGAATCCCAGGGCCAACGTCGCGCAAAGACCGCTGCTGCTGCTGCTGCTGCCGCTGCGCGGCAGCCACCGGCACAGGTGCGTGCACATGCGTGCCTGCCGCGTGGCCGGCGGGCCCTGCTGCCGCCGCTTTGGTGGGGTCGCCCATGGCGCCGCCGCCGACGGCCTGCCAGTTTTGCTCGAGATCGTACTGGCGGCCGCCGACGCCGTCGATCTGCTGCCACCCCTCGTTGGCCTGCTGCAGAGTGCGGCGCGCAGCTCCGGGCTGGGGCGCAGGGAGGGTGGAGGAGGGCCTGTTAGTTTGGCGGGGGCTCTCATTCAATGTGAAGCCCAGCGCGGCGTCCTCCCCTGCGTCTGGGCAGCAGCACGGTCACCCTGGCAGTTGCGGGACTCGCACGCAAACGCAGCTCACCTGACTAGGCTCCGAGGGTTGCTCCAGGGCGTGCACCGCGAGCGCGCCTGCGCCCCACGCCCCAGCGAGCAGCACGAGTGCCAGGACAAGCAGCGGCAGCGCAGCCTTCTGCCGCGGCCCTCCTGAGCAAGCCATTCTTTGCACGGGCTTCACTCTGTACGCGCCATTTATTTGTGACTGAATGAACAGTCCTGAGCTCTGGGACCGACCTAGCGCGTGTCCCAAACAAACGGTCCCGTGCGGGTGTGTTCAAGCTGGTCGCGGGATCAAGCCAAAGAAATATTTGCCAACTGATCTCCACTGAGTCGCAAGAACAGGTCGAAAGTGCTGCCGACACACGAACGCTGTGGGAAGCTGCGTGCCCCTTCATCCTGAGGTGCCTCGTCGTTACCGTGCTCAAAGGCCGCTCCCAGTCGCTATATTGTAGAGATCATGTTTTATCGACGCCTTAGCACCGGATCTGGCCGACCGATGCAGCCATGCACCACCGTTCCATTCGAACCCGTGGGCCGAGCCTTGTGCCCCTCACAAGCAGCGCCTATGACGCCCTGGGAGGATCTGATCATGATTCTGGATGGCCGGAATATGATAACGGCCCCAGCAAGCGCGTGTCAGCGCGCGCAGGGAGTGGTGCTGGTGTGTGGGCGCTCCTTGTCGCCGCAGCCGCCCTCGCAGTTGCAACATTTGTGGTAATTTCCAAGCATCGTCAGTACCAGGGCGTGCACATGGCATATCACCAGGCCATGCAGGCTAAGCTCGGAGCAGAGTATGCCGCTCTCGACGCGCTGCATGCAGAGCAGCGAGCACTGCAGGTGTGTGGAGGAGTCGGTTGGCGGCGGTTGGGCTCTCGCGCGCGAGGATCCGGCTAACGACCCCCCTGCATGCTGATGAGGCGGTGTCGCCCACGGCCACCAGGGCGCCAGCAGCCCCGCTGCATGCAGCGCATGAGGCATGCCATGCGGCCCCAGCGCCTCACTCCGGTTCCTGCATGCTGTGAGGAGCGCCATGAGGGCCCCTGGCAAGCCTCTCATGCGCCAATGGATCGCCCTCGATCGCAGAGCCACTTGTCAGACGTCACGGTCCTGGCAGACTCCACCAGCCGCGCCCACCAAGAATGCCGCGGCCGCGAGGCCGCCATTGCGGCCGACCTGGCAGTGCGAAGCGAGCAAGGGCGCGCCGCCGAACGTCGCGCAGCGGCGGCCGAGGCAGCGCGCGCGCAGCTCGAGGCGGACGCGGCGGCGGAGCGCGCACGGCTGGAGGCGGAGGCGGCGCGCCTGAGGGCACGACTCGCGGCGGCGGAGGAGCGCGAGAAAGCAACTGAAGATGCCCTTGGCGCGGAGCACGCGCGGCGCATGTGGCTGGAGACGGAGTCAGTCAAGGTCGGGCTGCTGCGGCACACAGCGCGGGGCCCCGGGTCTGATGAGGAGGCGGCGCGGCAGCACGGGGAGCTGGCGCTGCTGCTCAAGCAGGTGTGTGTGTGTGGGGGGGAGTGCTGAGTCCTGGCCGACAAGGCCAGGCTTCATAACTCTGCTGCATCTGGGCTGCGAAGCTGAGCAGGCCTTGGCAACATGTGTGCAGCCAGACGTGTCTGTTTCGGTAGACATGCAGGTTGGAGGCCGGGCGGCCCCAGGCCAATGCAAGGAGTGGGGCTATGATCACGCTCCTTCCCCCTTGACCCTCGGCCGCCTCGCGTGCCCCCACAGCTGGTGCACAACGGCGACGTGCTGCTGGCCGTCTGTGACAGGGGGGTGACCTACCCCCATGACTTCCTGACGCCCTGGGTGCACCAGGTGGGCGTGGCAGGGGGGTTTCCGACGCATGGACGCGCGGCAGCTCAGCACGTTAGACATCGCCGACCGCGAGGCCCCGCCGTTTGAGCCCAGGCCGAGCACGATGCTCCCATTCATTTCGAAACCCCACAGGTGCGTCGCCTGGGCCTGGCCAACATCTTGGTGCTGACAGGCGACAGCGTCGTCCTGGGGAAGGCCAAGGCCCTGGGGGTGGACGCGCTGCTCACCAGCCCCAAGGTGGGCCAGCGCTCGGCAGGGGCGGGGGCGCGCTCGGGCCGCCAGCTGGCTGGGCCCGCACGGCGCCCGGTCCGCAGGGCAGCAGCAGTGGCGCCCAGCGTGATGCCATCACACGATACGTGCCGCCACGCCTCATGCCATGCCGGGCTTTTGGTGCATCGCCCGCAGGCAGCGCACGACGCGCCGCCGGACGCGCGTGGCTTAGTGACAAAGTGGGCGTCCGTCGAGCTGCTGCTCAGCCTGGGTCACTCTGTGCTGTACAGCGATGTGGACGTGGCGCTGCTGGGGGACCCCTTCACGCTGCTGAGGAGGGACTGTGACCTGGAGGCCATGAGCGACGCCGCGGACGAGCGGTCGGCGTACGGTGGGTGTCATGGGTTGCTGGGTGGCTGGGTGACCACGACAGCTGGCACACTGGCTGACTGCCTGTCTGCCTGCGTTCCTTCTTGCCGTGCCTGTCGGTCTGGCTTGGAGTTGGTGCTTCAAAATGGTAAAGCCCTCATGTGTGCATCGTTCTGGGTGCGGAGGATACATGCATGTTGCCGTTCTTCCAAGATAAGGCTTGTGCAACACAGCACGCTCATGCCCCGACACCCGCAGGCACAGCTGAGCCAACGCAAAGCGCAGCCGAGGCTGCCGGCGGCTCTGCCAGGCGCCGCTTTGTGGTGGCGGGCCTGTCGCCTGGCCTGTTCTACATGCGGCCAACTCAGGCCGCGATCGATCTGGCAGCCTCCATGGTCCGCGGCCTCCAGGCTGGGCGGGAAACAGAGGCCACCCTCCTCACGCGCGCCGCGCTCGCACCTGCCCACGCCGAGACCTCGAGGGACACGCGGGTGCGGCTGCTGCCGTTCGGCCCCGTCCTCGCCGGGCGCGCCGTCTTTGCGCTCCCCGCGCACCCCGAGGCGCCAGCACCGGCGTCGCGGAGGGGCAGGGACAAGCGGGACGCAGCGCACGAGGAGGACGGCGAGGAGGCCGCGCTGCTGTCGCCGCGCGGGGACCTGCTGCGGCGGCACGGGACGGTGGCCGTCCACGTGGGTGGCGGTGCGCCCGCCGGGGAGCGGCTGCTGCGGCTGGAGGCGTTTGCGGCGTACGGCTTGGGCAGGCCGCGGGCGCTCGAGGCGCTGCCCGCGGACAGCGGGGGCGCTGGCCTCGGGCCCGCCGCCGCGCGCGCGCTCAAGAAGGCCCCGGCTGCGGCGGCGGTTGCGGTGGAGGGCCGTGCGTGGGCGAACACACTGTGGTGAAGCGTGGCGCGTGCGGCCTGTGTCAGTGTCAGGGCCTGCAGTGCAGAACGCCGTGTGTCTCCACAGACGTCCTTTGTGCTCCTCGCGTGCGCTCTGCGGCTGAGATCTGCCAAGACACAAACAGGCACCCCTCAAGCGGGTCTCATGGCTTGTGAGGGTTCCACCAAAGATCTTGCAGACCACGCAAGCAGCTGGCAGCTGCACAGGCGTCCGCACATTCGCCAATACGGCCGATGCACGTGCGTTCCTGCTGTGGCTAACGGGGCTGTTGTGTGTCACCTGTCGGCCTTTGCACCTCCTGTTCTCCTCATTCCTCTACACACACATCCCCATGTATTCCTGGCCCACAACTCCACGCATTCCTGCTTTGCTGGACGCGCCCTGCTTGGTCTTGGTTTGCTATCAGTGATGGTTGGCTTTGGAGAGGAAATCTGAATGTCGGCGGTCTGCCCCTCTCCCTCTTCACTTGAATTGCATCTGGCCGGGGGATTCCAGCCCCTGCCCCAAACTAAACGCTGTGCTTCTTGATGCTGGCCACATGGCTGCGCGCATTGTGACTCAGGGCTAGCTTATCCACCTTGTGCGCAGGTCTTATCGCCAGGCTGCTGTGTCAGGACTCCTAGGAGCGTTTTGTTTCGGGGGCGGAATGCCTCGTAGGGGGTTTGAGACCCTCTCCCCATCCAGGGCTGCGTCGCTCAGCAAGCAGGGTATTTCACTGCTGCATGAGCCTGTGTGCACCCCACCAGGCGCCAAGCGAAGCACGCACGCACGCCGTGCCGCGCCGTAGACAATTTGCAGCAGCGAGCGTGCGAGGCTGTGCATGTGCGAGGGATGCAGGCGGGGGCGCGTCTCACAGCTGCACGGGCTCGCAGCCCCTGCGAGCGTGCATCGCCTGCCTCGACGCCCTGCAATGGCGGCCTCGATTCCGCACCCACCAACTCCCAAGGCGACCATGGCCATCAGAGTGTGACTTGGTTTTTCAGCGCCCATTGCCCCTCCCCAGAATCACCTGGAACTTCCAGCGCCCTTTCATCGAGGCACCTAGACTGTGGCTGTCCTGTTTGGCCGTTTCATTGCCGTTTCCTGCACGTACGCACAGCCGCATTAGGCCTCAGCTTTGACATGCTGGATATATCACCTGAATTTTCTCACACAGATGATTTGTTCTTAACACCTCCAATACATACATGCGATTCGGCAGATTATGATGCCGCATTACAGAGGACAGTCGGGGCGTGGGCAGGGAGAATGTGGGGCAGTCCAACGTAGGTCACTCTGCATTCAGACGATGACTCGAGCCTCTTCATAGTTGGTCCCCGAAGCTGTGGCGCGCAACACGAAACGGCTCCAGTATTTTGCAGGGGGCAGTGCAGCTGCCCCCTGCGGGGTGAGCGGGGCTGGGGTTGCCTTTTAGGTTTCATGGCTGGACTGATCAGCTGGGGGCCTGTGCCGATTACGAGCAGCACAAAAAGGGGCAGTGCATACACAACGCTATTATACAACGTTCATGCAAGAGGGCCAGACTGTCAAAGCCACCCTGGAACCTTTCCATACCAAGTCAGACATCCTGAATCACGCATGGTGTGCCAACAAGCTCTCCTTCCAGCAGCAGCGGCGCTCGCGGCTCCTCGCGGCTCTTGCGGCAGTAGCGACGGCAATAGCCCTCAGCTAGCCACAGCCAAAGCAAGGGTTAGTGGGTTACAGATCATCATCATCTCAACCATCGAATTCATCATATTATGCATCAGCAGCATCAGCAGTAGGTAAGAAAGAAGAAAGAAGAGATGCAAAGGGAGCAGCAGTGGCAGCCACGGCAAGAGGAGCAGCCGGAAAAATCTGCAGCCGCTTTCAGATTGGCCCTGATGCAACACACAAGGCGATCCTGCATTGATGGACTCGTGCTGATCCTCATGACTACTCGGCGCAAGTAGTGGAGGCAGCGCCGCTTCTTTGATTGTGGCAGCAGTTCCAGGCTTGCAACTCCTCTACTGCAGGTGGCTCAAAAGCTGCACAGTTGTGTGAATTCCTGCCCCCCTTCATGTGAACACGATGAATGTAATACCTGAGTTGTTGGAGTGGTCGCCTTGAGCAGCGATGTGCTGCACTGGGGCCAGACAGCAGGTGCCCGGGCTGCAAGGAGATATGCTTTTGTGCGGATGTCACCGGTGACGGTGCGACCACAAGGACCATCAGCCCAGCTGCTCAACATGAGTGCGAGCCCTAATTGCATGGTTGCGCATCCAGAAACCTGCTCGCTGCTGGCGCGCCTGTCGGTTCCAGCGCTCTGTTCACGCCAACCGTTCTCGCGTGATCTGGAATAGTTAACGTGTTCTCATAGCGGTTCGTAAATTACTTTGAGAGGGCGAGCACGATGGGTTCTCTGGGCCAGGACAACGGCCACGGCCCGCCTGTGATTCCACCCGCGCACAATGGGGCAGCATACGTTGTTTCTTCCACAAAGGTACGGTAAAGGTCACGCTGATTAGAAGTGAGCGAGCGCACTGCCGCCATGGCAGCGGCGCGCGTTGTCGCGCAGCAAAGCTCGTGACCAGGACGCACCAGAGCAGTGCTGAGGGGGGGGGGGGGCGCTTCCTGCGCCCTCTGCGCGCTCCTGTACGGGGCCAATGCTTCCGCCTCCGCATGCCGTTTGCGCCCCAACACCAGGGCGCTGGCATCACAACCAGCCCAAGTGGGCGCCGCTTTGTGCTTGAGGTGCGACAGGGCAGGGCGGCTCATCTGCGTCACGGCTGCGACACTCGGCGTGACGAGCGGCGCGCGCCCACCACACGGCCACCGCACGCCACCCACACAGCATCCGCACGGCTCGCTGCACGCGCCGGCCACGCGGCTGGCGGCGGTGTGTCACTGGGGCCGCCGGTGGCCCGGGTGACTAGAGCACTCCGATGGCACGCCGCATGGCGTAGGGATTATATGCCAAGCAGGGCGATCAAACCTGGCAGGCCAGCAGAGCGCGCCATACTGCTGGTTGCAGTATGGCGGGCGTGCGTCGAGCGCTGCTTTCCATGCTGTCACCCACCCACCCCGAAGCCAACGAGACTGCCCACCCATACCGCCGACAGGACGACGCGCCCTACCCGGCCCCGATCGCGGCGGGCGAGGAGGAGCGCGTGTCGCGGCGCGCCAAGCAGCCCAACACCTGCGGCTGCGGGGACCTGGCGGCGAGGGACTCCATCGGGCCGTTGCTGCGGTTTGCCGGCTACGACCCAGATGAGGGTGAGGGGCGGGGTGACAAATCGCTTTGGCAGTTTGGGCAGGGAGCACAATGCAATAAAGTCTTGGATCGCGACGGCATCCCATTCACAAGGTCCAAGATTGCACAGTGCGATTAGTCATCAGTCACTTTGCAGGGGCTCGAGAATCTTTGTTCCACTGGCTTGCTCTGCGGCCGGCTGTGTGCGGCCTCGTCCCACCTCACCCCCCTCCCCCACCCCAGACTGCTGGATGGGGTCAGTGCTGTATGTGTGCAAGCCCAGCGTGACGCTCAAGCCGGTGCTGACCTGGACAGACACTGATGCTGGCACCTCACACACGGTAAGGCGCACGCCGCCAGCCCGGGGGCACGCGTGCGCCGCGCGCTGCCCGCTGCCAGCGGGTCTCCAGCAGCGTGGTCGGGCATCGCATTTGAAAGGGTGGCGGTGAAAGCGGCGCGCCACGGCGGGAGAGCCAAGGAGTTGAGGAGCCGCCTCCAACTCCCAGGACTGGCATGCTGCACGAGCGTATCACTCAGGAGTAGATTCCCCTTGTACGATGCACCCGACCCTCAGCAGCCAAGCCGTTCGCCCTCCGGTTCGTGCCCCGCAGGTGCCCGCCAACTGCCTGGACTCGTTCTGTGAGTGGAACTTCTGGCGCTTCGACCTGGGGGTGCCCGTGGGCGACGGCGAGAAGCGGATCGAGTACAGCGTCCAGGGGGAGGGCGGCGCGTTCTACGTCGCGGGTGCGTGGCGTGCCTGAGTTGGCGGGGTCTGTGGGACGCTTGGGGTGGAATGTCCCCGGACTCTTGTGGCTTGAGGATAGAGAGGGAGTGCGTGAGAGAGGGGAGGAAGCGAGAAAGATAGAGACAGAGAGACAGAGAGACAGAGGGGCCGAGCTGTTCCGGTGGGGTTGGTGAGGATGTGATGCCAATGCTTTGCCGGGGGAACTGACCAGTTCGACTTGCGTGTGTTCAGTGAATGGGGCATTTGAAGGCTCGACCAAGCCACAGCCTGCATGCCTCAGAGGTGCAGGTGCCTGCCACGAATCACGCAAGAAAAGGCCGCACTGCAATGCCAGGCGGATTGCCGGCTGGGCAACACCCATGGCACAGCTGCACATGCCTGCCCGCTGCGCATCAACAATCAAAGCCAGCACATCACCACCTCGCATCGCCCCCGCGCTTTGCTGGCGGAGTGCGGAGGTCTCGGCACCGCCCATGGCCGCCAAGCCCTTTGTCCTCCCCGGTGATCTTATCCCAGGGCGCGAGCAGTCGTACCACTGGGGCTACTACTCATGCAACGGGTTCACCCCAGACGTGCCCCGGGAGGAGGGCGAAAAAAAGTGGTGCGGCCTGGAGCCGCTGTGGCGGGACGTGCTGGCGCGACACAAGGACCTGCCCCTGCACGTCATGGTGGGCGCCGGGCGGCGCGCCTGGCCGGAAGCTCTGCCGGCCTCCGTGGACATTGCGAGCAGCCCCTGCCTCCTGCATGTGCACAGGACGGGCGGAACTTGCAAGGGGCAAGCGCACACATAGGCCTTGTGGCGGAAGAAACATATGCGTCACAAGCCTTGGGACCCCCTGAATCCTGTATCATGCTCAAGCCTTGCATGCGGGACACCCCCACCTGCATGGCAAGCCGCAAAATCCCTCGTGCACCCGGCCTCCCAGACTGACTGCCACCCACCACGCCCCGCCTGCAGGTGGGGGGCGGTGACCAGCTGTACAACGACGACGTCCTCAAGTCGCCCGCGCTGCAGCCCTTCCTGGACGCACCAACACCGGACCGCCCCGGCTGGGAGTTTGGCGCCGACATGCGCGACGACGTGAGGGCCGCCATCCCCCCTATTGATCTGCCGGAGGCGCCGAAGGGCCCTGGCGGTGCAAAGGGCGTCGGCGAGCGGGGGGCGTGCGGTCGCGCATTGTCGCCTTGGGAGGCCCCGCCCAGTCTGTGCGGGCTGACTCTGACAGCCGGGAGCTGTGGCGCCGAGTGCATGCTGATATTCATGTCGCATCACATCTCAATGCACAACTTTGTTCGTGTGCGTGTCGCAGGTGGAGGACTACTACTTCCACCACTACGCCACACACTTCACGTTTGGCGCCGTGGGGGAGGCGTTCAGGAGCATACCCCAGATCATGACATGGGATGACGTGAGCGCTGCTGCATGGGGGTGGGAGGGGGGCAGGGTCAAGATG
>NW_014011267.1:0-504 GCF_000611645.1 Monoraphidium neglectum
GGCATCTCCCTGCTCATGGCCAACTACGCGGGCGCGATTTTCCTCGGCCTCCGCCGCGCCGGCGACTTCAACGCCCCGCTCATGGTCGGCGCGCACGCCGTCCTGGCCGCCATCCTCGCGCTCCGCTGGCTGAAGCTGGCGCGGGCCGGCTACACGCGCCAGGCGGTGGCTACTTTCTACCAGTGGGTCTGGAACCTCTTCTACTCTGAGTACGTGCTGCTGCCCTTCATTTAGTTTCGAGGCTGCAAAAGCAGGGCACACCCGTGTTTCAAGGACGGGCGAGCGAGGGTGGGCGCGAGTTTTTGTGTGTGCACGCGCGCCGGTGTTTGAGCTGGCTTTTGGGATGGGCGACAGTGGGCGTTTTTGTTCTTGGCTCGTTTGCGTGGTGTTGGAATTTTCAAGGACGCCTAAGTGGGCGCTTTATTGCAGAGAGTGGGGCATGCATCGCGTGCGAGGGAGATGGCGGTGTAACAAAGACAGCGTGACCCGAAGAGTGGCGGGGGG